>NC_089766.1:30355816-30428316 GCF_040412425.1 Macrobrachium rosenbergii | reverse complement strand
TATATATATATATATATATATATATATATATATATATATATATATATATATATATATATATATCTTTCTTCTTTTTACTTTTAACGTGCTTTTATTCCCATTTTTTGTATGGGGTAAGTTACCATGCCTCTTTTGAAGGACTTTTTTGATTTGGCTTTTTAGGGTAGACCTGTGGTCTCGATCGCTGCCCTGCCTGACATTCGCTAGACCCCGGGTAGCGTATGTTTCATGTATCATACCCGACCCAACGCCCTTTCTTCCCAGCAGCGAAGTTATTGCGCGGGTATGGCGAGAGTTCGAGACGTGAGATGTTTGTTATGTTTTTAGAAGGTGTTGTAGTGGCTTTGTTTTGTGCGTGTATTTAGTCTGTAACATCCATTTGCTTTTTTAAGCAAACCCTATCCGTTGATTACATATATAATCCCCGGGATGTCTACACGATAGCAAGTGTCTGCCTCTCTGATCAGTCGGCTTGCGGGTTTGAACCCGCGCCACAGACCTCTACTTAAGTCCAGGCTGCTGCTGTAACCGACTGAGCCATCGAGGCTCTAGTATATATATATATATATATATATATATATATATATATATTATAGTATATATATATATATATATATATATATATATATATATATATATATATATATATATATATATATATATATATGTGTGTGTGTGTGTGTGTGTGTGTGTTGTGTGTGTTTGTGTGTGTTGTTGTCAGGTTCAGCTTCTTTGCTGGAACGATCTTGTTAAGGTAGTTCCCTTGTTTCTTTCCTCCAGTGTTTTTGTCAGACTGGCGAGTTTTCTTCTGTCACAGGTGTGAGTGACAGCGGCAGTCAGGTTTTGGGTGGCAGACAGATCGTTTCTGGCGACACTCAGCCAAGAAGACAGCAGCGTGTTCTGATAGAGCAGCGGAAGTCACTTTGTTGGGTAACAGCTGTGGTGGACCTGTTTAATTCGCGGAGGATGAGGTCTCCACGTGTGTGATTTGGCTTCTGCAGTGGCAGCGAGAGGATATTGCGACGGTAAAAGACTGTCAGACGAGTCGGCTAGTTCATTTGTGCTGAGGATGCGTTCCTGTTTTGACAGCTAATTGTTGTGTTCGATGATTCGACCGATTATATCTGGGTTATGCTTATCCTGGAGTGGCGATTTAATGATTGCCTCGACAATTCTTCGGAATTTGTCTGTTTTTGTTTATGCTGCTTTGGTGATATGTCACCGTTATTGTTATGCTGCCTATCTTTGAGTTTATTGATTTCACTGTTTGTATTTATATTTTGTTGGTGCTCATTGATTTTTGATGGCTGCTGTCAAGCATTTATTTTCATTTATAGATATTTATTATTTTTCTGCCTGTTGAATAATGTAAATTATTCAGTGATCCTTTGTTTGAGCTTAAATGTGGCTATTTATGTTGATGATCATTTAGTGTCTTTTCACCACCTGAAACCTGTACTCACTTATAAATATGTACATTTATATGAGTAATTCTAAGTAATGTAGACACAGCTGCTTTTACCTTGAAATTGGTTTTCCACAGTTTTAGGGCCTTTGATGAAGAAGCAGCTAGTTATCTTGTGGGGGTCAACTGTTATTTACATCTCATTCTACCCATCAGTGATGGGGGACTTTGGGATTACGGCACTGGTGGAGACATATGTCAACAGAGCAGCCATGTTTGTGTTCTGGTAAAGACCAAGAATACACCACCTTCAGGGAGCCATATGATCCAGGGAGGAGAAGTTGTGGGTAGGTGGGTTACTCCGTGGTGGGCACAAGGCACGTGTGAGTATAAGTGGGTGGGGGCTGACTGATAGGTAGAGTCGGACATAAATAACAGCATCACAAGTCTTGCCATTCATGAAAAACACTAAAACTGTAGGAAAACCACAAATAAAAGCAGCCATGTCCCAATACTTGACTACGAAACTCACAAGCTGCGTGAGCGGGGTGGTAGGGGTGACATGCGAGAGTTGCCGGATGGGCGATGTGCAAGTGACGTCATGAAATGGACATGACATGAAGATACAGGACGTCCGCCTTGTAAATACGGATACCAAGAGACATTGATTATGAAACACATAAAACCATATCGTGGAAATAAATCAGAAAAGTACAGAAACTGACCTTAGAGGGGTGGAAGGTATAGATCCACCGCTGCCTTAAGGAATGCGTGAAACCTGGTTTTCGGGTCCTCTAAATGAATTTTAAAATAGGCCACTGACAGGTAGCCAACAAAGTTGTACTTTCTGCGTCCATACCTGGGCGTTATGTCACGAAGCTCCCTCCACCGCCTTTCAATGGTGTTGGTATGGGCATCGGTCACTGGATCTATGAAAGTCATAGAGTGATTAACTTTTAAGTGGATGCAGCCTTCATGACTTAAACAATCGTATGCTTTCCAGCAGTCCAATAAGATCGTGGTCCCTGGCACAATATAATCTTTTTGGATCTCTGATATTAGAGTTTTGCTGTTTCCCTACTTTCAATGGGAACAACAAACAATTGTCTGTTTCACAACATATACCACCAAAGACCCACTGCCCTCTATAACCCTCCCAACTTATACTTTCTTTTGCCAAATTTAGCTTCATCTATTTTCTGCTGTTGTAAGGCCTCCTATTTTCTGTTTCCTGATTAAACCACCAGTTTACAATTACTTTGAAAGCTACACCAGTCATTGATGGCTACATCACTTAAATTCAATTCAGTCCTAACAACTTTGTAACTAAAACAAATTACTAGTGAACAGATAACAAAATATCAACACAGTTTCAATATCCAGTTTCGAAACAGAAAACCAGGTGCCTTGAGAGACTTGCTGTAATTACACTTTTTCTGCCTTATTTCAGGCCAACTATTCTTCTATACTCGAATCTCGATCACCTCTCTCACCTTAAAATCACCAAAAATAACAACATTCAGACCCACGCATTCGCAGAGAATGGCAGTATTCAGACTAATCAACCTGACACCAATTCTGTTCCCCCTGGCCCTTATAATTCAATTCTAAGGTTTTAAGTTAATTAAACTAGTAGCCTTCAAAGTTCCCAACAAGAGTATCAGTCTCTTAAACCTTATAAGCTACAGTATAGTCCATTTTCAGGATTGCAGCCTGACATCTTAAGCTAGCTTCATAGCCTGGATAAGAGACAAATCCAGCCGCCGTTTACAATCTATTACCTTTATCAGCCACCAACCCATGCAACGTTGGCTTTTCTCAACAAACCATAAAGACATTTGGAACTCTATGTTCATCTTCCCGGAGCATGAGCAGGCACAGTGGTGCATCCATAAGACTTTAATTCGGGCCGAGAGTTGAGTCAACCACGGCAGATTAATCAGGAAATTATCAAATCTACAATGTAATTATTACTGCCCATGCATTCGTAATAATTTTCTTTATAGTTATACCAATCATAATTGGTGGCTTTGGCAACTGGTTGGCATCGCTAATACTAGGGGCACCAGACACAGCATTCCCGCGAATAAATAACGTAAGATTCTGACTTTTACACCCTCTCTAACACTACTTCCCTCTAGAGGAATAGTAGAAAGAGGAGTTGGTACCGGATGAACTGATTACCCACCCCTAGCAGCTGGCACCGCTCATGCAGGGGCCTCAGCAGACCTGGGTATTTTTTCACTCCGGAGTCTCCTCAACATGCGAGCCCCCGGGATAACTATAGACCGATTGCCCCTATTCGTGTGAGCTGTATTCTTAACGGCCATTCTTCTTCTCCTCTCTTTACCAGTTTTAGCTGGAGCCATCACTATACTTCATATAGATCGAAACCTAAACACATCTTTCTTCGACCCTGCTGGAGGGGGAGTCCCAATTCTCTACCAACACCTATTCTGATTCTTCGGACACCCAGAGGTATATATTCTAATCCTCCCAGCCTTCGGTATAATCTCCCACATCGTAAGGCAAGAACCAGGGAAAAAAAGAATCATTTGGGACACTAGGAATAGTGTATGCCATAATAGCAATTGGAGTTCTTGGATTCGTCGTCTGAGCCCATCACATGTTCACTGTTGGAATAGGCGTAGACACACGGGCATACTTTACTTCTGCCACAATAATTATTGCTGTGCCAACAGGAATCAAAATTTTCAGATGACCAGCCACCCTCCACGGCACACAATTCACCTATAGCCCCTCGCTAATCTGAGCCCTAGGATTTATTTTCCTATTCACCATAGGAGGATTAACAGGAGTAGTCCTAGCTAACTCATCTATTGACATTTATCCACATGACACATATTATGTAGTCGCCCACTTCCACTATGTTTTATCAATAGGAGCAGTATTTGGCATTTTCGCCGGAATCGCCCACTAATTCCCGCTATTCACCGGAATATCACTTCATCCCAAATGATTAAAAATCCACTTCACAACAATATTCATTGGAGTGAACCTCACCTTTTTCCCTCAACACTTCCTAGGGCTAAATGGTATACCTCGACGATATTCAGACTACCCAGATGCCTACACAACATGAAATGTCGTATCTTCAATTGGTTCATCAATCTCCCTAATCGCAGTATTAGGATTTATCATAGTAGTATGAGAAGCTCTGACATCCAAACGACCTGCCTTATTCTCCCTATTCATACCAACCTCTATTGAGTGACAACACAACTTCCCACAAGCAGATCACAGATATATAAAAATCCCCTTAACAGCTAACTATCTAAAATGGCAGATCATTGCATAGGATTTAAGCTCCTAATAGGAAACCTAGTTTCTTTTAGAAATAATGGCAACATGAAAAGCTCTTAACCTCCAAGATGCAGCATCTCCTCTCATAGAACAACTAATCTTTTCACGACCACGCAATACTAGTTCTGTCCTCATCACCACCTAGTCGGATTCATACTCTAATCTCTATTCTTCAACTCACTAACAAATCGAATTTTACTGGACACCAAACTATCGAGACAATTTGAACAATCCTACCTGCAATTATTTTAATCTTTATTGCTCTCCCATCCTTGCACTTATTATAATTACTTGACGAAGTAAACAACCCTAGGGTAACTCTCAAAGCTATCGGACGACAATGATATTGAAGATACGAATACTCAGATTTCACCCAAATCAGGTTCGACTCATGCAAAGTGTCAAGACAAGATATCACAGAAAGAGAGTTTCGACTGCTAGAAGTGGATAATTGAATCATCCTACCGATAAACACCCAAATTCGAGCTCTAATTAGAGCAGGAGACGTTATTCACTCATGAACAGTTCCAGCCCTGGGGGTAAAAGCAGATGCAGTACCCCGACGACTTAATCAAATCAGATTTCAAATCAACCAACCGGGGCTATTCTACGGGCAATGTTCAGAAATTTGTGGGGCAAACCACAGGCTCATACCAATCGTCGTGGAAAGAACCTCAATTAAATCATTTTTAAACTGAATTTCATCTAACAGTAATAACTCATTAGATGACTGAAAGCAAGTGTAAGTCTTTTAAACTTACAATAGTAGTTACGCCTACTTCTAATGATTAAAATTAGTTAAACCATAACACGAGCTTGTCAAGCTCGAATTATTACAAAGTAATATTTTAAAATCCCTCGAATAGCCCCCCTATTATGACTAAACCTGTATATATTTTTCACAGTAATACTAGCTCTAATTATTATCTCAAGATACTTTATCAAAACACATATTAAAATTGACCCTCACGTAACTCCTATGAAGACTTACCAAGCAACCTGAAAATGATAACAAACCTATTCTCAAGATTCGACCCAATCTCTAGAATTAACCATACAAACTACAGTTTTGGCATTGTAGTGGTTTTGGAACATAAGGTCTCAGTTCTCTGCTTTGGCTCATGGTTTTAATTCTTAAAGGTAATTCATGGCTTTCAAATTTTATCTTTGCTATTCTCAGTGTTTTTCCATTACTCCGTCTACTGGCTATTTCGCAATGTTGTACATTGTTGTGCCTTTTTTTAAGGAAATCAAGCAATATATTCTTGTCTATTGGTTCTTCGTCATTATTAGGGAGTACTATGGTACCCTGTACACTGTTCATATTGTCATTTTTTTTATATGTACCTTTATGTTATTAATATATTTTTTTATAGTTAAGTAATTTTCTGAATGATTTTTGTTGTGGCTTCTGTCAACCACATCTGATCTTTTAATTGTTTGAATGACATTTCAGTAGTTGAATATCGATTCAAGAGTTTTCTAATTTCAATGCTGATATTTTCTTCTCCGTTTTTAAGGTCAGAAATCTTGACCAACTTCCACTCCCAAAGAGGGATCGAAGTGAGTCAAGGTTTGGTCAAGATATTTTTTTTGTTTACTGTGTAATGGAGCATAGGGTTCCAGTGTAATTGCATCAGTATTTTTATTTGACTTTTCCAGAGAAAGGTTGTCAGAGGAGGTTCCAGCGTACGTCAGCTGTGCGGAGTCATTACCAGGAAAGGGCCCAGGGGTACTTAAATCCTTATGATCACTTTTCATAGAGACTGGAGACAAAATTATATATATATATATATATATATATATATATATATATATATATATATATATATATATATATATATATATATATATATATATATATATATATATATATATATATATATATATATATATATATATATATATATATATATATATATATATATATATATATATATATATATATATATATATATATATATATATATATATATATATATATATATATATATATATATATATATATATATATATATATATATATATATATATATATATATATATATATATATATATATATATATATATATATATATATATATATATATATATATATATATATATATATATATATATATATATATATATATATATATATATATATATATATATATACATACATACATATATATATATATATATATATATATATATATATATATATATATATATATATATATATATATATATATATATATATATATAATAAAAAAATAGAACCTGAAAACCTTAAAAAGATATCATCAGCCTTTCATGGAGCTTATTCTTCCACCAATGGCACAAGCGAGAAACGACTCCCAAACGTCCGCTCCCTACCCTACCCCACAGGGGATGGCACAACATGATTAGAGTGGCCCAAGTGTAAGCAAAACCCGCTTGCTAGGACTGACAATATTACTAGAATGCAATCATTCCCACCCTAATCATGTTATGGGCAAACCAAATAGAATGCCGAGAGTCCTGTCCCCAAAACCAGACCCACCCTGGATTCCGTGGTCTAGCCCTAAAGAACAGTTCCGCCTTTGAGTTATAAATGTGATAACTCTCAGGTCCGAACATAATCGGGCAGTTGATGTTTTTACGTTTTTCCGTGGTTTTAGTTTGAAATATGCTCTGTGAGACAGGCAACAACGATTTAAGGTAATTTAGCCTTGTGATTCTGACTTCGTGGGTACAGGAAAACGTAAAAAAAGAGGAAAACAAAGGAGAATTTCATACGAGCATAGGGCTCTTGTTACTGAGGGAAATATTACGTAAAACACGTGGGCAAATTTAAAGGAGTGTATTTACATAAATGATATCAGTACGGGAAAGAGGAACTCAAGTAGATTACTATCCTGAAGGAGATTCCTACGGGATTGAATGAAACTGGGGGATTCCAGACACAGTCCGAGAAGCTTCCACGAAATAGGATCCTCTGAAATGAGAGATATGCACATTATATGCCAGTAATGAAAACAGACAAAAGAATAATGAATTCGAAGCTGCACTGAGGGTGCCAAAGGAGTAATAAAGAATTAATACTGCCGAAGCAAGAGGCGCACGGACATTAGACAAGGGAGATTTCTGGCTTTCTCTTTAAGAAAATATTACGAGACAAAAGCGTGACTGAAATGGGGCTCTTCCAGGGCACTTTACCTTAGCAGATTTTCCGAGGGCGCGTAGAAGGCGGTCCGTGGATGACTTGCGATTCCGAGGGCGAGTTTCTTCCACGTGGTGAGATGCAAGGGCTTCCGTAAAGGGGCAAGGCGATGGGGACTCCTCGAAACTCCAAGCAATGGCGTGTGGGCTCGAGGAATACGGTCGAAGGGCACGAGGAAAAATATACTTTGGAAAGGGCTACGTGGTTAGGATGCAAGGGCATCGATGGGGCCAGGTGATGGGGCCGTCTTCACAAGTTCACTCCATATCTTCCAGCCCGCGTGTGTGTGTCGACCTCGTGGGTTTCTGCTTTTTATCCCCTCCTATGGGGCAGGGGGGCGTCCAACACAGATGCTTTGACTCATTGCACCTGCTGCCCGCAGGGGAGGTTTTGGCCTGTAGGAGAAACACCCAAGCCAGATTACTTTTGCCTCGAAGGAAAGATCTTTATCAAAAATGGGAGCGCCTTTAATCTTTTTAACCCTTGTTTTTAAGTCGATAGACAGATGGTCTATCGATCGGCCGGCTGGCAGTAAATGAACAACAACAACAACAAACAAAGGGGGAGGCAGTTTGCTAGCGAATTCTTGCTAATCATAATACCTCCCCATACAAGATGATGTACATACCTCCTTCGGGTGTGTACATCGATATTCAAGAATGAGCGGCAAGTGCTTTACGTTAATCTACATTCTGCCTTGCAATGAACTTTACTCCTAAGGGTTTTATGAAGCTGTGACATTACTTTTAATAACACATTGGGACAATTTTCGTTAACAGAACGCAAAGTGATTTAAACACTTGCAAAAGAATAATTACTTTAGATTTGGTTACCCACTGGTAACCTTATAATGTGACTCGAACAATTGTGAATTATAGAACCACGTATATGAGGCTATGGCCAACAAATGAAAAGAAAGGTTATTGTTCAAGAATTAAAATACACGGTTACTTAATTTTAGATAAAATGCATGCGGTTAGTACAATCTGCCTTGAAGAGGCTGTGTAAATTAAAAACAGCGTTTATTTTTGTAAATGACATCCCCTTTTACGCGATACTGTAATGACTATACATATTCGCATTGATAATTTATCTTCGTTTTAACGTATTTTTGCTTAGCCAGCCCCACACGGATTTTGACAGCCCGTATGCGGGCGAGAGTATTCGCGAGGTTTTAATTCGCTAACCTTAAACTATGCTAATTTTATGCGTCCACTGCCTACTCAATGTTATGACGGGCGAGCAGACAAAAGATGTAGGACAAACAGAGATCTTATAATGGAAGGGGAAAAGGGATAATAATAACAAAAGGAAAATTACCAAGACGTTACGAATGAAACTTGACCGCATATGAACGGCGGGACACGTCCCTCAGAGCTTACGAAAGGGGCATTTAAATCACAAGGACAAGAGTTTATGACTCGCAATTCATTAAAATTAAAGATAAATAAATAACTAAAAGAAAGTAAATGATATTGGCAGAAGAACTAAGGGAAAAAGAGTGAGGGCTTTATTGTGTTAGGCGGGAATTTATTGTCCTTCGCCTATAAATTACGGCCCGGACTATCCTTTCAGTCCCAGGGCGAGAAAAGTGCACCCGAAGGGCGCAACTCCTTCAGGAGGGGCTGACACGCACGCCCGGTGCCAAGGTATGGGCGCAAGGGCGTGCCACTTCTCACTCTGTTATTCTTAATGATTTATACATTGTGAGGGGAATGGTATAACGTATTTAATTGCCTCTTGTGGGGATAATTTAAGGGAAGATTAATAGAAGGTGATAAGAGATAGAAGTTCCTGAGGAACGGAGGAAGATAGAGGAGGGTCTGACGTCCCCTTCTGGATTAGGGGTGCCAAGACCTTCGAAAAATGAAATGGCGGCACAGGTGCCATGGGAGCTCTAGAGCTCTTTGTAAATTACCTGGAATGTCCCACGCCCGTGGTAATTTCGCCTCGAGTCTTTCTTAATGGGACAGTCGTCCTCGGCCGGGAAGCGGAGGGCCCGCGACAGGAGGGCGGCACGGAGTACCACCTGGGCCTGCTGATGCGACAGCTGACGCAGGGAGTGTTCCGTGCGGGTTCTACCATGATCCGTCGCGGCTCTTGTAGTTCATCGGCCAAGTGAGATATGGCAGAATCCTGACTTGCAATTGCGTCGGCGACGGACTGAGGCAGAGAGGAGGCGGTCGGGGGTGGCGTGAGCGGCTTGCAGGTATCGATGACCAGCTCAGGCACGGGTTGCGAGGCCGCACCTGCAGGTGAGCTTCCGCGGTGGTCGGGAGGAACCGTCTCTCTGACCGACGCTGGTAGCGGTGCCAGGCCGGGGAAGAGAGGGGTCCTGAGTTGGATCCCGTGAATGGAGATCGGCGTAGCGCTCTGGCGCTGGCACTAGGGCAGAGTCAGGCGCTATCAGAGGTTTCTTGGGCTCGTCGGTCAGGACGGACGAAGCTTGGCCCTGCTCGGGGCATGCAAGTGGCACCGGCAGGAAATTGGCATCTCCTGAAGGGAGATCTGATTGGGGCCCTGGCACTGGCACTGAGGCAGGGCCAGGCACTGGAATTGGATCGGGAACCGATCGAGGGGGCCACTGTACATTGTACTCAGGTGGCACTGGTGGGGACTGCATGTCCTCCTGGTACCCAGGGGGCGCCAGTCTTGGCTGAGGGAGAAGCGGGGAGGAAAACTCGCGCCCGCGGAATGATTCGGGGATGGGACCCCTAGATTGTCGTGATTTCGGTGGGGACTGAAAGTCCTGTCCCAGGATGACGTCATAGCCTCCGGGGAGATGGCTTGCTACTGCAAGATTGCAAATTTTGGATTGGCGAGGTCTTGTGACTCTCAATTGGACCGTAGGGAATATCATTTTAAATTGATTTATTCCTCGATCGTGACGAGTTTTCGTCTATTGACGATAGCTCCGTAGGGAACTCTGTCCCTTCGGATGAGGGAGATTTGTGCGTCCGAGTCCTCGAATGCAGTGACTTTCGGCGCGGGCTGGCTCGCTACCCCGTGGAGGGGCCACGTATACAGGCCCTTCGGCGGAGGGCCTAATGACTTGGGATCTGTGACGGCCAAGGCGACGGTGGGAGTAGTTGATTTATTATTGCGTGGGCATTTCGCCCATGCGGAGAATGGCCATAGACCTTGCACGCCGTGCAAAAGGTCTGGCTGAAATCTTTCCGCGCTGCCCCTGTGGAGGGCGCGGGCGAGTTATTTGTCGGTTTTTCTGGGAGAGAGAGGAGCCGGTTTCTTGTTCGGCACTGTTCGGAGGAATGCCCCGTTTTCTTGCAATAATGGCAAGTTAGGGGCTTGCCCGAGTTCCCATTTTTGTGGGAATTTGAACCTCCGAGGAGGGACGGGGGATTTATCTTCCGCCCCATGGATCCTTCTTGAGGGTGGTGAGTTTCCCACATGTCTGCTATTCGGCAACACTCGGTGAGTGTTGCTGGGGCTTTTTCCACTATATGAGTGGCGAGGGCAGGAGGGGCGTAGCGCAGGAAATGCTCGAATTTAAACCGCTCGAGTACCTCGGCGGTGTTAGTGGCTCCTTCGGAATCGAGCCATTTTGTCAACGCCCGCTCCGAATGGTACGCCCAATCGGACCAAGTCTGGCCTGCTTCTCTGGGCTGCTCTCTCCAACGTCTCCTCCACCGCTCAGGGGGTAATCTCGTACGCCTTCGTAACTGCTTGGCGACGGCTTCCCAGTTTCCCGATCGTCTGCGGGAAGGGCGTGGTAGGCAACGAGGGCCTTTCCGCCCAGGAATTTAGTGAGAACAAGGGAGAGTTCCACGGGGAGAGATCGCAGCACTCCAGGACTCTTTCGGCCCTTTCAAGCCATACTTCGGGTTCGGACTCTGTCCATTTTGGCATGAACGAGTGAGCTTGGCTGAGGGCACTCATCACCGCGGCAGGGGGCGGGGGGGTGGCGGGCTGTCGTTCTAGCATCTGGAGCTCGTGGGGCGCTGTCGCTCTCGATCTTCCCATTCTCGTTCCTCCCTTTTCTCTTGGGCGATTCTGTCTCTCTCCTCTCGTTGTTCTCGGGCAATTCTTTCTCTCTCTGCACGTTCTTTATCCTTCTCCTGCTCTTGAGCGATTCTGTTCTCTCCTCTCGTTGTTCTTGGGCATTCGTTTCCTCTCTCTCTCTGCACGTTCTTTATCCTCTCCTGCTCTTGGGCAATTCTTGCCTCTCTCTCTCCCTCACGTTCTCTCTCCTCTCTTCACGTTCTCTTTGCTCTCTCAGCCTTGGCATCGTCCACTCTCTCTTGAACCCATGCTCTCAGATCTTGCCCCGATAGTCCCATGTCCTTCCCAGCGGACATGTAGAATTTGAAATCCTCGTTTTGTTGGGCTCTGGTATTAGCCATCTTGGAATAATGGGTATAGGATATGTCTGAAAAGACTCTTTGTTAAAATTGGACGTGTCTTGGAAAGACGTGGTTGTTCTTGGCGAACGAAGTTCTAATATGCGTCTCGGAAGACGTAGTTGGATTTTGTCACGCCGGACTTGGCCGGCTGTAGCGTGAAGTTAAGGAGTTGTTCTAACGAACTAGAATGATCGGTCCCGTAAGGGCTTAGATGTGTGAACTACACTATATAATGTCTCAAAAGTACTTAATTTTGGGTTCCCGCAGGAATGAGAAATTCTCGCCACGTGCGACGTAGAATTTTGTATGAGTCTCTGAGGACTGGAATTTGGAGAAATTCTCGCCACGTGCGACGTAGAATTTTAGGAGTCCCTGAGGACTGGAGTTTGGAGGAATTCTCGCCACGTGCGACGTAGAATTTTAGGAGTCTCTGAGGACTGGAATTTGGAGAAATTCTCGCCACGTGCGACGTAGAATTTTAGGAGTCTCTAAGGACTGGAATTTGGAGAAATTCTCGCCACGTACGACGTAGAATTTTAGGAGTCTCTGAGGACTGGAATTTGGAGAAATTCTCGCCACGTGCGACGTAGAATTTTAGGAGTCTCTGAGGACTGGAATTTGGAGAAATTCTCGCCACGTGCGACGTAGAATTTTAGGAGTCTCTGAGGACTGGAATTTGGAGAAATTCTCGCCACGTGCGACGAGAATTTTAGGAGTCTCTGAGGACTGGAATTTGGAGAAATTTCGCCACGTGCGACATAGGAATTTTTAGGAGTCACTTAGGACTTGAATTACGATTCGTCCCTTAGGACTTAGAAATTACTAACGGGAAACCCAAAAGAAAAATGTATGCTGGGAAATGAATGGGAAAAAAAAATAAAATGCTACACTGGGGCATGGGCGGGGTGGGGGTGCAGGTCGTTTGGCCAACACCGAGGAGGATAACAGTACAACGGCCTAGTAATTTTCCCTATAAGCGGAGTTTAAATTTCGCCTTCCTAACACCTAACTCGAATTCTAACTACACTGAGAGAATTTCAGCAATGCAAGCTGACTTCGTCGTGTCCCACGTGGGAATTTTATTCGCGCCTAAATAACAGTTCGCTAATTCGAAATGCGTAAATTTAGTAAAATTTATCACAGAGGAATTTCTTTCGCACTATTCCTCAGAAGCAAGAATATGGCAAGGATTTTAACACAGAGGAATTTCGCACTGTTCCTCGAAGCAAAGGATGGTTAGCACTGGTTATTTCCTAACTACCAATCCTGAAAGGCATGCATTAACGAATCTAATACGGCGGTTCTTTTCTCTCAGTGATTACATGCGTCCCTATTTCTAATTCCTAGGAACAGTCACGATTGTAAAAGGTTTTGCTAAGATAAACACATTACTTACGTGGAATTTTCTGGATCTGTGTGCTGGTTTTACACATAAGGTTCGTAATTGTCTCGTACCCAGCTTAGCTTTGCTAATAGCTGATCTGGCAAGTTGCAAATGCAATAAAGCAACGCTAGGGAACTGCAACTGCAAAACGAGATCTATGGCCAGGTCGCCATTTTTACGTTTTTCCGTGGTTTTAGTTTGAAATATGCTCTGTGAGACAGGCAGCAACGATTTAAGGTAATTTAGGCTTGTGATTCTGACTTCGTGGGTACAGGAAAACGTAAAAAGAGGAAAACAAAGGAGAATTTCATACGAGCATAGGGCTCTTGTTACTGAGGGAAATATTACGTAAAACACGTGGGCAAATTTAAAGGAGTATATTTACATAAATGATATCAGTTCGGGAAAGAGGAACTCAAGTAGATTACTATCCTGAAGGAGATTCCTACGCGATTGAATGAAACTGGGGGATTCCAGACACAGCCCGAGAAGCTTCCACGAAATAGGATCCCTCTGAAATGAGAGATATGCACATTATACGCCAGTAATGAAAACAGACAAAAGAATAATGAATTCGAAGCTGCACTGAGGGTGCCAAAGGAGTAATAAAGAATTAATACTGCCGAAGCAAGAGGCGCACGGACATTAGACAAGGGAGATTTCTGGCTTTCTCTTTAAGAAAATTTTACGAGACAAAAGCGTGACTGAAATGGGGCTCTTCCAGGGCACTTTACCTTAGCAGATTTTCCGAGGGCGCGTTGAAGGCGGTCCGTGGATGACTTGCGATTTCCGAGGGCGAGTTTCTTCCACGTGGTGAGATGCAAGGGCTTCCATAAAGGGGCAAGGCGATGGGGACTCCTCGAAACTCCAAGCAATGGCGTGTGGGCTCGAGGAATAAGGTCGAAGGGCACGAAGAAAAGTATACTTTGGAAAGGGCCACGTGGTTAGGATGCAAGTGCATCGATGGGGCCAGGTGATGGGGCCGTCTTCACAAGTTCACTCCATATCTTCCAGCCCGCGTGTGTGTGTCGACCTCGTGGGTTTCTGCTTTTATCCTCCTATGGGGCAGGGGGCGTCCAACACAGATGCTTTGACTCATTGCACCTGCTGCCCGCAGGGAGGTTTTGGCCTGTAGGAGAAACACCCAAGCCAGATTACTTTTGCCTCGAAGGAAAGATCTTTATCAAAAATGGGAGCGCCTTTAATCTTTTAACCCTTGTTTTTAAGTCGATAGACAGATGGTCTATCGATCGGCCGGCTGGCAGTAAATGAACAACCAACAACAACAAAGGAGGGGGGGGAGGCAGTTTGCTAGCGAATTCTTGCTAATCATAATAATGTCCTACCAAAGTTACCACTATTAATTTTAGCTTCGGATATAAACCCAATCTCAGCTATGATATCTTTTCCTATTTAGCAGGTCCAATAAATTTTAGGAAAAGTGGAAAATTCCGCTAAAATTCATCCAAACAAATATATCATCAAATATGAGACACTTGGTCTCAAACCTGGGAACAAATTCCTGGGGTTCAAGAGCCCCCTCACCACGTCAAGGTGGTCCAACATCGAGGGGGAGTCTCGATACAAGTTTTTGTTATATTATTATAGTTATTATTAAAGTAGTTTAGTTTTTGTCGTAAATTAGCGGAACATTTGTATACAAAGGTAGTTTAGGTGCCGGTGGTATTTCAAGTTTTGATGGAAAATATTATTTAGGATTTTGTAAAGATGTTTGTAAATAAGTTGAGATAGGAAACATATATTAACAAAGTACTGATGGAGGTATAGAACTTCATTACGAAAACTGTTCCAGTCAGATATTAAGTTAAAGGCCCTGTGGAAGAGGGTAGAGAAAGAGTTAAGCTTAAAATGAAAATTTTAAAAAATTACTATAAAAATTAGAACCCAAACCAATAAAAGTTTTATTTCTAAAAACCGTAATATTAAAATGATCATCACGTCTAAAAACCATTGCATCTAAGAGGGCAGTTTGTTTTCATTTTCATAATCAATCATAAACTTGCTATTTGGATGCATGTTGTTAGCAAATTCGAGGAAATGTTCTTAGATTATCAACACAATCCGCCCACGAGTTAGTCGACTTCGTATTAAAACTAAACATATTTTTGCTTTACTTTTTACTGTGAATCATATCAGTAGCTATAGTAGTTGAGATAGATTTCGTGTTTTCAGTGCGCAACGAAATCTATTGCGAATAAAATTTAAAAGTATGAGTTTTAAACTGATTGTTATATGTCTATTGTTGATAAGTAATATTGAAAGATTTTTTTTAACAATGATGATATGATAAATAAAAAAACTATGAGAATCACGTTTAGCCACCTAAAGAATCTATTTGCCACGATCATGCCTTTTGTAATGTACTGTCATGCCATTTTTCGTAAATTTAGAACGCTAATTGCGTATAAAATTCAGAATCTCTGATACGTGGAAAGAAATGGATTTCTATTGTTTTCGTTGATATGCCTCAAATGGATCGTTTCATTTATAAAAAAATTGGGAAACAAGTTTGACAGGACACTTTAATCTTACCATTAACTCCTTTTGCTCTTCGATTTTACTGATTTTTTGAGCAGCGATAGTTTAATGATTTAACTTCCCTCCCCTCTACCTTTCCTCACTCTTCCATCGCCCTTTCCCCAGATTCCCCCTTCCCTTTTCCCTTCTTTTTTCCTCCTTCTCTCCTTCTGCCTCTCCTCCTTTCCCTCTTCCCTCCCTTTCCCTCCCCTTCCTTCCCTACCTGTCTGTCATTCAGAGTTTTCTGGCAGTTGCCTGTTTTGTTGGTCAGCTAGTGATTATATATATATATATATATATATATATATATATATATATATATATATATATATATATATATATATATATATATATATATATATATATATATATATATATATATATATATATATATATATATATATATATATATATATATATATATATATATATAGAGAGAGAGAGAGAGAGAGAGAGAGAGAGAGAGAGAGAGAGAGAGAGATAGAGAGATATATATATATATATATATATATATATATATATATATATATATATATATATATATATATATATATATATATATATATATATATATATATATATATATATATATATATATATATATATATATATATATATATATATATATATATATATATATATATATATATATATATATATATATATATATATATATATATATATATATATATATATATATATATATATATATATATATATATATATATATATATATATATATATATATATATATATATATATATATATATATATATATATATATATATATATATATATATATATATATATATATATATATATATATATATATATATATATATATATATATATATATATATATATATATATATATATATATATATATATATATATATATATATATATATATATATATATATATATATATATATATATATATATATATATAATATATATATATATATATATATATATATATATATATATATATATATATATATATATATATATATATATATATATATATATATATATATATATATATATATATATATATATATATATATATATATATATATATATATATATATATATATATATATATGTGTGTGTGTGTGTGTGTGTGTGTGTGTGTGTGTGTGTGTGTGTGTCAGGTCCGGTCGTTTGTTTGCTGGAACGATCTTGTTAGGGTAGTTCCCTTGTTTCTCCTTCCCTTCAGTGTTTTTGTCAGATTGGCGAGTTTTCGTCTGTCACGGTGTGAGTGACAGCGGCAGTCAGGTTTTGGGTGGCACCGTGGCTGACAGATCGCTTCTTGGCGACACTCAGCCAAGAAGGCAGCAGCAGCGTGTCCAGATAGAGCAGCGGAAAGTCACTTTGTTGGGTAACAGGTGTGGTCGACCTGTTTAATTCGGCGGGAGGATGAGGTCCTCTACATGTGTGATTTGACTTCTGCAGTGGCAGCGAGAGGATATTGCGACGGTAAAAGACTGTCTCGACAAATCGGCGAGTTCATCTGTGCTGAGGATGCGTTCCTGTTTTGACAGCTAATTGCTGTGTTCGATGATTCGACCGATTACGTCTGGTTATGTCTATCCTGGGTGGCGGTAAATGATTGCCTCGACAATTCTTCGGAATTTGTCTGTTTTTGTTTTATGCTGCTTTGGTGATATGTCACCGTTATTATTATGCTGCCTATCTTTGAGTTTATTGATTTCATTGACATTATTATGATTGTTTATTTCATTCATATTGGTGTAGAGCAAGTTTATGGCTCTGGAAATTTCCTGTTTGCATTTATATTTTGTTGATGTTCATTGATTTTTGATGGCTGCTGTTAAGCATTTATTTTCATTTATAAATGTTTATTATTTTTCTGTCTGTTGAATAATGTAAGTTATTGAATGATCCTTTGTTTGAGCTTCAATGTGGCTATTTATGCTGATGATCATTTAGTGTCTTTTTGTCACCTAAAAACTGTACTCACTTATAAATATGTACATTTATATGAGTAATTCTAAGTATGCAGGCACGGCTGCTTTTACCTTGGAAATTGGTTTTCCCTACAGTTGTAGTGCCTTTGATGAAGAAGCAGCAGTTATCTTGTGAGGGTCAACTGTTATTTACACTTTTTCTGCCTTTTTTCAGGCCAGGGATGTAAGTCTTATTACACCTAAAAGCCATCTTGTTGAGGTCAAGGTGGCACTCTTTGTGGCAATGCCCACAGAAAACTTGCTTCCTTAACAGGCTGTGATCTTGACAGAGTTTCACTAAACGTTCGTACTGTCCAGCGTAATACAACACAAAATCCTTATAGTTAAGGTAGCAATTACCACACGTCCGGGGAAGGGTAAAACTGTTGATAGGTTCAGAAGACCTGGAAGTAGAAGGAATGGCCACAGACATGGTACGGACTTAAGTGATGGAGCCATGGAGGTGGAAGCCGGAAGGTGACAGAGGGAAGCCGTGACAAAATTTTGGAACGAAAGAGGCCCAGTCCAGTGGGGTGGGGGGTGAATATATAGGCTTGTGATTGGTGGAAAGCAGGCAGGGGGGTCAAGTGTTGCCATAACATAACGCAACTTTAAATTTTTCACGAGAATTTATGAAATGCATACAAAACCTTTCTTCTTTTAGGACAAGATATGAACATCAGTAAAATGTTTGACAGAAAAGGTGTGGTAGAATGGTGGTACGCACCTTATCCCCACTGGACAAGGTTCTTGGCAAGATAGTATGTTCTTTTAGGTTACTTAGTACGTAACAGGGTTAGGGTTTCCCTCAGGTGAAAGGTAAAGTATAGGCTATGAAAACTAGTAAATGGTTTCACAGCAACGGGGTGGTGGAAAGGAGCTTCGTGCCTTATCCACTTTTGACAAGATTACTGGAAGCATGTATGTTCTGGCAAGAGGTAATATTGCGCTGCGCGCGCCCGCCACAGGGGTCACGGTAGGCTAGCAATCAAGTAATTAGCACTTGTCAATAACCATGGTTGATGACAGCAAGGGTATTCGGAAGTTAAAAACAGTTTACCAAAAATAAGCCGTGCCTAATGTTGATGATGCCTTTGATAGAAGGTAGGAGAAGGTGCACCAGGCAACCAACCCCTTAATGTAGAGATACGTTAAGAAAGAACAAGTCTATCAAGCACTCAAATGAACTGACAGGCTACAGCATAGTGGTGTTCGTTTAAGTAAACCCTGAAATATTGACTGAAGAGAGAAAAAACGGTAGTAACGAAAAAGAGAAGTAAAAACATCATAGGAAATGTAATAGAAACATAACCGGTTTACAGAAAAGTAACATTATAACACCGAAAAAAGAGATGTTTTGTCATGATTGTGTATAGCTTTATGAAATGATGCTACATACACAGACGGAGGGAAAGGAACGCAAGGAAGAGAAGCGAGAGATAAAACGATAATAAGGAAACAGTGAAATACAACCACTAGGAAATGTAATAAAAACACAACAGTTTTAGGAAAACATAACGTTATTACACGGGAAAAGAGCCAAAAGCCCCAATATGACGTCATGAAACCCCCACTTTCACGTCATAAACAAGTAGGTATCGAATTGTCTTCAATTTTTGGCGAAAAGCTCCCTTACAACATCCCGCATGTGCAATAGCTTAGAGGAGAAAAGTAGTAGTAGTTGGAGAAGTTTGCCTTTGCACCTGCTACCGATGTCGGTGTATTTGTCGTTTATTTGCGGCCGTTTCTTTGCGTTTGAAATGCTGTATAGAGCAGGAAATACCATAATAACATGCTAAAACCTCCTCCTGTGTTTTACCCGACCCATAACCCCGCTTTCCCATCAGTCCCCCTTACCGTAGGATAGAGTTGTCGCCGTGTTTCCCCCACCCAAAACCCCAGATTCCCATCGGGGTCCCCCTTACCGTAGGGTAGAGTTCACAGGTAAATTGTAAGTTAATTACAGCCGACCGCAAAAATTAACGTCAAATTGTTAATAAGCATCCAAAACACTATAAGAAACTGCCATTTCTCGCTAAATACCCGCCGTGTACCTATAACTTAGTTCTACCTTTATATGTAATAAATTAGATTTAAGGTACTTTTGGCATTTGTTTTGCACCCTCCTCTGGCTTGTCCCCGGTCCCTCCAGTCATTCTAGTCCCATATCTTTAATTTGTAGTGATGGAACCTGTAGAACCAAAAGTGGTTCATAAGTGTGTGTCTGTGTAAGTAAGCCTAAGATATTTTCATTAATTTACACCGATAATAATCTTTGTATTATTGGGTATGGGGTTATTTATCATTATTATCATTGTTGTAAAAGTATCAAAATCACATGAATCCCTATTATGGTGAAAAAATCTAAATTGATGTATAATTATATATTTAAAAATCTATATTCAATTAGATATTTCGAGAACCCGCTCGATTCTTTTTATCAAACAAAAACATCAAGGTTACCGACTAACTAAAACGTTTGGAATTTTTCTTTATTATTATTATTATTATTATTATTATTATTATTATTATTATTATTATTATTATTATTATTATTATTATTATTTCATGGGAGGTAACCGAATAGAAAGTGAAAAATAACCAAATTCAGTGATAATCGTGTAGAGCCAAAATGTAGTTGTTCCTCTAGCACCATTATTTCTAACGCTCTTTAAATGTCAGTACTGCTTGTGCTAAAAATGACACCTGACTGAAAATAAATTCATGACACAGTAATATTATTCTTCACAGCGTCTCTCTCGAAAAGAGCAGTAACATTCCAGCTACAGCCTCAAATTCAGAGTAAAGAAATACCCAGATAAATGGTTTAGCAAATCCTAGACCAGAATCCGGTGTCTTACTTCGGTGGTCAATCCAGCCTGAGGACCACAAAATACTTCCACAGAATACTGCTGACTGAAACTGTTTTTGTGCTCGAGAATTTGCTGAACATTCGGCTCTAGCGCCCGGTTTCCTGCAAACCTTGTCATTTCTCAGTGAGATCGATAGGAAGTTTTTTTTTTTTTTTATGGGAAAGATTCATTCTATAAACAGTAGGACTTTTACGGAACAATTACGATGAATAATAATACAGATATGTTTCGGAAATTTTTAGGATGAAATTGTATCTACATTAAAGAGGAGAATGGTGGTAAAATGACACGGATGTAAAAAAAAAATAAAAAAAAATATAATAATAATAATAATAATAATAATAATAATAATAATAATAATAATAATAATAATAATAATAATAATAATAATAAAAGCCGAGAAATATACCGTAAACTGACAGACAAAAAATATGGCGATTAATGGGTAAAACAGATATTCATAAGCAAGGGCAAAACTAGAAATACACAAAATTACGTGAATGGATATTGAAGAAGGATATATTGCTGGAAAGTAACTAGACATTAGAGTTTTCCTTTGCATTATTGGTATTATTGCAGTTATGAGTAATAGTATTTCGACTTTTGATCAGGTCTTCATAAATTAGCATATAAGATAGGATTATTTACTCCAAACATTTGTAACATTCACAAAAAGGATAAAACTAACAAACAGAAAAACCAAAAGAAAGAACATCTCTGAACGTAACGTGGGAATTCCGATTTTCCACGCTATTGCAGAAAATCGGAAATCATATTGTTTGCTCCTTTCGAGGTCGTTCGCCTCTGTGCTGAGCTGTTAAGGAGATCAAAGTCTAAATCCAAACAGGTCTTTTAAAATGAGTCAAATTATGACAAGTGATATGTATCTCAGTTGACTAAATCGAATTACTGTGAGATTTTCATTTAAGAGTTTAACTTTTCGCCAAGATCATCGATCATCGTACATATACAGGAAAGAGGACATCCTCTCTCCTAGTACTGAAGTTGGTGTACAACATGACATCTGTTCAAAGTGTCTAAAGAGGTCGTGCATGGTCACCCATGAGAGGATTAACAAAATGTTGATTGTTGAAATATGTTACAGGGAGGACCTTATCATCGTGAGTAACAGTAGAAACATTTCGTTGTATTAACCTTTTGGAGATGCCTCATCCTGGTAATATTTCTGATGCACTACTGTAAAGTTACGGTTGAGGTGCTTCTCCTTCATGTCGCTTTGTTGTGCTTTCTCCATATCAGTTAGGCCTATTCATGGCAATCCTTATCGTTCACTCAGTTTTCCTTTTGAATAAGTCGCTACTGACTAGTGTCTGGGTTGCATTAACCATTTCATCTGTAGTCGCAATTCAGTTAGAGAATGTGAGAGAGCCCTCATAAATCAAGTTTCACCGTGTTCTTTTTATAGAAGTGGGCATCCATTTTGCCAGTTAAGGCAAAGTCCCAGGTGGCCCGCTTTGCATACAGCGTGTAGCATCTGGTGCAGATGTGGTTGACTTTATCAGTAAGGAAAGGAAGGGTCCCATCAACGCTTCTCACAGTTACAGCTGAAGCTGGCGTGTTTTTTTTTTTTTTTTTTTTTTTTTTTAAGATCTCAATATTTCAATATCATCTAAGTCTGCCATAAAAAAAAAAAAACATTGAATAGGTAAGAGGTCTGGAGAGACTATCTTTTCCATCACTCTCGCGTAGAAATCAGTGATGAGCAACCCCAAGTATGAGTCCATAACTACAATGTCGCACCGCCTTTTTTATTGTGCCTTCACGAGAGTAAAGGGATGTCGAGGTCAGATGTTGTATCATTCCTATACACCGTATGCATCTTGTCATCTTGTCCCTGAACTTAAGTAAAAGACTCTCAACATCCTTGGGTGCTGTCATGCTACGAGCTGAAAATTATTGCAGGCCCTACAAGAAGACATTAACGTTGAAGAAAAATCTGTCAGGGATGCTGAGTCAAAAGGTCATTTAAAGATTAGACCTTAGATAACGAGGTTCTGGCAAATAAATGTTTTGAGCTGGTTATTTGGCTTCAGTCACTTAACATAACTACAGGTGTAACCGGTTCAATCGACTGTCGCCAGCGATGCAGTTGATTTCCCATTCCATTAGATGCATAAAAATTTTTGTTAATTTACGAGATTGTCTTGTAGTTTCCTTGTTAAAACTTCAGATGTTCAGAACGACGGCTCTACCTTAAAGGTGTCGATTCCCTAGATTCTTTTAAGATTTTTCTGTCACTTGTAGATCCCTCATCATGATGTTTATTAGTATTAAATATTTCTGAAAATGTTCAGAACCGGTTCTTTAATTTAGTTATTTTATTTTTCTTGCAATATTTAGCGAAACCACTGAAAACTCAGACTCATTAAGGCAAATCCCACTTGTAAACCTCTCAACATGCAGCTTGAATATATATTTCTAGAAGGCTCCGTAGATTCTGCAGATTTTCGGCGTCAGTATAATCAAACGACGAACTGTTCGTTATACGACAAGGCCTTAGGAAAGGTTAGAAAGCATTACGCCGAATAATTGCATGAAAAGTTTTTCCATGTGACGCATTTGTGACCTTAACTTCACGTCGTCCTGAGCAACGAGACACGGTGTTCAGACCTGTCTGTGTAATAAAAATCCACAATTATATAGTAAAATACATTACTATTTGAAATACAAAAGCAAAGACTTTCGAACACCTGAACTGTGTTCCTCATCAGTGTTGACGTTAGAATATTTTAACATAAACACTGACGAGGAACACAGTTCAGGTGTTCGAAAGTTTTGCTTTTGTATTTCAATTAGTAATATAGTTTACTATATAATTGAGGATTTTTATTACACAACCTGTTTTTCACGAGATAGTGAATTTCTCAGCATTAAGACCTATGTTGTATACAAACTAATATGTTCAGTGAGTCTGCTTATCCCACGCTACGTTGGTTACAAATCTCCGGAGAAATCTGCAATGGCATAGAAACCAGGCTGACATATTAGAACACTTCACAAAGCAAACTGCAGAACGAATTACACGAGAGACCAGAATCTTGCCAGATTTCCATGATTTAAAATCTCTCAACAAAAACCAGATAGTAATGTAAAACAATTCCATGAGGTCGTGTTGGCTTCTCAACAATGAAATCAACAAGCAGAGGAGACAGGAGCAAAAATATGAGGAAAATGTCATCATAAATGTAGAATAACATCATCGTAGAAAACTGAAAGTCTTAGATACTTTTTTGCATTGAGAGAGAGAGAGAGAGAGAGAGAGAGACGTGGTGATAAATTGCCCGCGTTAACGATATTTCTTTCTGAGGCTTTTTGTCACATGGATGCAGTATGTTAACACAAGCGAAAATTATATTACGAAAAACGTTAGGCAGTATTGGCATATTATAAGTAACATATACTCGTATAATACTAATATTAAGAAAGGAGGCAGTTAACGATAGATGGAAGTAAATATAGAAATATATAAAAGCAAAAGATAATTTTCGCTAGTATATCATGCATACAAGTAAAGAAAACGTGCAGGCACTACATAAAATGCAAGAAATTCTGGATAGCAAAGAAAGAACGAGACAAAAAAAATATATATATATATATATATATATATATATATATATATATATATATATATATATATATATATATATATATATATATATATATATATATATATATATATATATATATATATATATATATATATATTTTTTTTTTGAAATACGACTACATTTTGTGATTTTTAAAGTAAGTGAATGAGGCATAGAGCAATAGGGATAATGTAAATAATCTTTTAACGCACTGGCATTGCTATACTTTTACTTTCAATAGTTTTTTTTTTTTAATGCTAGCCTGCCTTTGGCAAACTTGTCATTGTTGAACTGTTGTGTTTTACTGCTGCCAATTCATTGGGTAATCATGGACTGCCACAGCCAGGATGATCCTCTGGTGCTAATCTGCGTTGCAACTTCCATTGCTTTTCCAGTGCGGTTGCCATTACAGGGATGAACATATTCATAGTCGATGTGAATAACGAACCTTTTTCCTATTCAATAGCTTGTTAATATCATCCTTACTGGCAGCTACATAACCAAAGCTATCCCTTCACTTCTAATTTTCGACACTTCTTTTATTTATTTTCAATTGGCGATCAAACAAAAACGTTCTTCTCTTTCAAAACTAAGTGGTTGCCCCTATACTTTACTTTAATTATATATAAAGAAGTTCCGTCCCATGTTCTCACAATTTTATCACTGTCCCAATTTTCAGGAAATTGGTGGTCGTTCTCGAGTGAATATTTAAAAGGATAGCCAGTGAATGGCTAAGTTAAGTTATATAACAATAAGCTCTTTCACTGTCAGATCAGTTATTTTAGTAACATTTTCAAAATTAATTCCTTAATATCTTCAAGATTTTAGTTCTTGGGATTTGGAGAATTCACTTTACTACCAGCAAAGTCAGCGTTAACTTATACCTATGATGAAACAGACTCCGGGACTGAATAATAATAATAATAATAATAATAATAATAATAATAATAATAATAATAATAATAATAATAATAATAATAACTGTAGAAGAAGAAGAAGAAGAAGAAGAAGAAGAAGAAGAAGAAGAAGAAGAAGAAGAAGAAGAAGAAGAAGAAGAAGAAGAAGAAGAAGAAGAAGAAGAAGAATCTATAAAAAGAAATTTTACACGTTTCAAAATTAACGTATTTTGCCATAATAAACATATTCGAAACAAAATTCTTTTGTCATTCTTTTACCTATTGATCATTATAACATCATACCATTGAAATAATTTAAAATGACATTATTTAAATAAAATAGTGTGAACAAAGTTAATATATTTACAATGCCATGCATTTTGCATAAAGAATAAAAAATAGTATCAGAAATTATTAAAAATCTTTTGGAATGGAATAGATAATAGAAATTATGAAAGGATACGTGCGCCTCAATACAAAGGTCATCAAGGAGGATCCTCAACTGAAACTTAAACACACACACACACACAAACACAAATACTGCCTTAGTCAGATAATTGCATTTTCATTTTGATAGTGAAACAAGCATGAAATTTAGCACATTGTGCTTAAAAGTTCCTCTATCAGAAATGGAACCTGGCCACGCAAAAATTTCTTATGGTGGCCAAATTCCAAGATGGCGGCCAGTATCGACAAATTTTGGCTAATTTTTCACTAGAATGGAAAATATTTGCTTCTAGCAATCCATGGTAAAGATCTTCCATACTATTTCTTTGAATTTATGTTTCTGAGCTTCCCAGTAAAACAGATTTTACCTTTAAATTGGGGGCGTAATGGCTGTAAGAAAACTGTAGAAACAATAATTATAATGAGAAATAATGCCCGTTCAACAATTATCGTTTTTGCATGGATCTTGGTTTCTGTGGTTTTAGATCCTAATGAGGCCATCTCTTTCATAACTCATCAATTTTGAAGGAAAATTAATAAATGTAAAAGAGTGTATGTCTGACACAACCAGGGCACACTGGTGACATCACTGCTGTGTAACTCAGCATGGGGTTCAGTGCCAGCTAATCCAGCTTTACTAATCCTGTAGTCTTAGACTAGTAATTGTAGTATAGTTTAGTTTAGTGTCCCAAATGCTTTCTAACAGCCCCAGACCAGCTATAGTTAGATAGCCGCACCTGAATAGACAGGATTGCCAGCGCGGGAGAGCCGAGCCATGGGTATGGGGCTGTACATGATGGTTCATGTACTTACCCGGATGGTGTACAGATCACACGGGACTTAAATGGCACTGGATGAATGATCGAGGCTAGGTGTAGGGAGATATGAACCTAGTTGAATCCCATACAGGAATGTGTGCTTTGTTTAAGGTGGTAAAAGGATAACCCCTCGGCCTTAATCAAAAGTGAAATCATGGCAGAATGTGATGCCAATCCAATATTGAGCAGTAGAAAAACAAACTGGAGTTTTTGTGTTGTCTTTGTCAGAAGGACAAAAGAGGTGAGCACTTGACATCACCTCCAAGTCATCATGTCCTAGACCATGATGGGTACACAATGCTGGCAAGGAACATTCCCATGTTCAGTGAAATTAATGAAATGCCACTGATAATGGATCCAGCAAGGCTGGATGAAGGTGATGGCATAGAGGCCACTTCAGGAAAAATGCAGCAAAATACCATGTGAACTGTCGCTGGTTGTTTAACAACACTAAACTGGACCGTGCAAGAAAGCGACAATCCAATGACCAGACCAGCAACACTGAGACTAGTCGTGCAAAACTGCGCTGAACCAGTCATGACAATGAAGTTTGCATTTTCTGTGAGAAAGTGGCACCTGCATCTGATCTCAGACAGGCTAGTACTAAGGGCCTTGACTTGAAATTGCGTGAATGTGCAGAGATACTTAGTGATGGCAAGCTCCTTGCTAAGTTGACTGGTGGGGATGTCATTGCACAGGAGTTTAAGTATCACCATGCCTGTCTTTGTGGCCTCTACAACAGAAAAAGGTCCTACCTGAGGAGCCTTGAGAAAGACCAATGTAGCACTGAGTCAGAATCAGATGTGTATCCACTAGTTCTGTCAGAACTGATGACATACATTGTTGAAAACAACCTTTGTTCAGATGATCCAGTCACATTTCGGCTGGCAGATATTTGCCATGTTCTACCAACAACGTCTGGAACAATTAGGTGTAGAGTCACCAGTGTAAAATTAATGAGACTCAAAGACAAACTTCTGGCAGAAATTCCAGAATTTGAGGCTCATAAATCTGGCAGAGATGTATTACTTGCATTTCAAAAGGATGTGGGAAAAGCACTTGCTCAATCATCTGATCTTTCAGAGGCAGTTATCATTGCTAAAGCAGCAAATATTCTCAGAAAGTCTATACTTGATCATCAGTCACGGTTTGATGGCACATTTTCTGAGTCTTGTGTACGAAATTCTGTGCCTCCTCTCCTGCTCCAGTTTGTAGGGATGGTTGAGCATGGGGCTGACATCAAGTCACAGTTACGATTTGGAGCATCAAAGTCAGACCAGGCCATTGCACAGCTCATGCAGTTCAACTGCTACCCTGATACAAAAGAGGGAGCAACAACTCATAGACACTTCAAAGACAGAGAAACACCATTCCCAGTCTACATGGGACTCTCAGTCATGCCAAAACCAGGAAGAGAAACCTGGTTGAAATGCTACATCAGTATGGCCTCAGTATCTCTTATGACAGAGTACTGGAGGTCTCTGCACAGTTAGGAGATGCCACAGTTAGCAAATATGTGGAGGAGGGTGTGGTCTGTCCCCAGTAAACGAAAAGGGTTGTTCACCACTGCAGTGATGGACAACATCGACCACAACCCATCTGCATTTTCTGCCACTACCTCCTTCCATGGAACTAGCATCTCCATATTTCAGCACCCCACCAAGGAGAACACTGGACAGGAAAGACAGCATTTTAAAGTTTGCACCTGAGAAATTGAGGTCGGTGCCTGAATTGCCGGACACATTCACAAACATCTCACCAGCTTCCTTTCAAACAAAGAACCCTGTGCCACCAAACACTGCAATACCAAAGCCACCCACAGATATCTTGGGGCCACAGCTTGCACTGGAGTATCAGTGGCTGACAAGGTCATAGTCACCCAGGAAATAGATGATGCAGTGAATCTGACGTGGTCAGCTCATCACGCTTCAATGAAGAGAAGCCCAGAATTTGAAGTAACCATATTTTCATTGCTTCCTCTCCTGCGTGATCAGGCTCATTCTGTTGCTACGATCAAACACGTGATGCAGAAAGTGCAGGATGTCACTGATTTTCTGAACCCTGGCCAGATACCCATAATCACAGCTGATCAGCCAATCTATGCCGTAGCAAAGCAGGTGCAGTGGCAGTGGCCTGATCAGTATGGCGAAGACAAGTATCTGGTAATGTTTGGTGGTCTGCACATTGAGATGGCAGCAATGACATCTCCTGGTACTCTTCTTCATGGCAGTGGTTGGACAGGAGCTCTGGTGGAGGCAGGAGTTGCTTCATCTGGAACTGCAGAATCCTTCCTGTCAGCTGCAAGTGTAACCAGGACACGGCAGATGCACCAGGTTACAGCCTCTAGTTTGTACAAACTCCTGAGGACAGCATACACTGACTACTGTGCTGAGAAAGCAAACAACAATGAGCAGGCATTAGAGTTTGAGGAGTGGTGTGACCTTCGAAGACAGCAGAGCCCACAGTTCCACTTCTGGCACATGGTGTTGTCTATGGAACTTGTGATATTCCTATTGATCAGGTCCTTCCGTGAGGCCAATTTTGTCCTCTACTGCCAGGCATTGCATGAGCTGATACCCTACTTCTTTTCCAACAATAATACAAACTATGCTCGTTGGCTGCCTATTCACCTCAGGGACATGCTTACCCTAGAGAGTTCACACCCAGAGTTGCACAAGGAGTTCAAGGCTGGCAACTTTGTTGTGCACAAGACCAGTCGCCAGTTCTCAGCAATGGCTCTTGACCAAGCTCATGAGCAGACCAATGCCTTTATAAAGGCTGATGGCGGAGCCATTGGGCTGACTGAAGATCCGTCAGCACTCAGAAGATGGATGGTGGCTGGCCCAGAGATCATCCGCTTGTTGTCTGCATACGAAACAGAGGTTCAAAGTAAGGAGTCTAATGAGCAGACAACACACCATGAACAAACACCTCATGCGCAGAAGACATTCTTGGAGAGAGTCAGCAAGCTGTCATTGGCTTTGCAACACTTGGGAAGTCCTTTTCAGGAAGAGAGCCAGGATCTGTATTCCATTGACAACAAAGACATTGCCCACCCCAGCTCAGCAGAACTTCTACAGACACACCTTGACAGAGGCCGCACTAAATTTCAGAAGTTTTCAGACTCTTTGGCAAACAATGCAGTCTCCTTCTATGAGCCGATAAAGAAGAACAGAACTGACTTCTTCAGGCAAGAAGCTGCTCCTGTAGAACAGTCAAAGCAGAAACTTCGCACCACTTATGTTCTTTGAAGGAGGATTGCCAGCTTTTCTCAAAGCTATTTATATCCTGTCAGAGCCATGAATGTGATCTGCAGGAATTCTTCAGCACGAGAATCAAACATTCCCAGCTTCCCTTAGTGAGGTGGTAGGCTGTACACATGTCAGAAGTCTCAGCTGACCTCGGTCCTGGAGAGTCATGTTACACTGAAGACAAAGAACCAAAGACTGATGTCCTCATTGTAGATGGATCAGCTTTGGTCCATATTTTTTGCCACCAAAGAAAGGAAAGACCTTTGAGGGCTATGCACTTTGCGACTTCTTGCCTGTGATACAATCCTATAGCAGCAAGTACACATCATCACATCTTGTATTTGATGTATACAATACATCCAGCCTCAAAGCTGAGACCAGGCTCCAACGTGGTCAAGGAGGAAGGCGCAAGGTGACAGACAAGAACACAATTCCATCCAACTGGCGCAATTTCCTAAGACACGATGCCAACAAGACAGAGTTGTTCCAGTTCCTGGCAGACAAAGTTGCCCAGATGTCTGCCACAAATGTTGTCATTGCCACGAAAGGGTCTGCTGTCCTCAGCACTCATGAGGCTAGTCTTCAGGGACTGGAAAAGTGCTCTCATGAGAAGCTGACACCCGCATCTTTCTCCATGCCAAATATGCCACAGAACATGGAGCCAAGACCATCACGGTTAAAGCAAATGACACAGATGTTCTTGTCGTTGCAGTCAGTGCTTTCTCTACTCTCCACAATCTAGGGCAAGAGAAGCTATGGGTGGCATTTGGCCAAGGCCAGAGCCTGCACTGGATTGCTGTGCATGACCTGTGCAACTCTCTGGGCCAGGAGAAGGTGAATGGCATGCTCTTCTTCCATGCGTTCACAGGCTGTGATACAGTGTCAGCCTTCCGGAGCAAGGGCAAGAAGACCGCCTGGCAGACATGGAACATCTTTCCAGAGGCCTCCACTGTGTTCTCCAAACTGAGTCACTACCCTCTCAGAGTGGAAGAGAGTGACCTGAAGGTCCTGGAGAGGTTTGTCATACTTATGTATGAAAGATCCAGCACTGCTGGCACTGTGGATGAGGCTAGACTTGATATGTTTGCCAGAAAACAAAGGGCATATGAGGCCATTCCACCAACCAGGGGAGCTCTCCTCCAACACACATAACGTGCTCACCAGGCTGGTTGTGTGTGGGGCAGGCCACCCAGTGTCAGCCACAGCCAGAGAACCCTGTTGAGTGGGGATGGCAAAAGTCTGGTGAAGCATGGCAAGTCCTCTGACAACCAACTCGCCCTTAGCCAAGAGTTGCCAACAGCTTACCAAATGTGGATGCAAAGCAGGCTGTCGGGAAAGGTGCAAGTGCTACAAGCTGGGTCTTCCCTGCACAGCTCTGTGCACTTGCAAATGTGAAGTCTAGATAAATATTGCCCTCTCTTTCAGTAGATAATCTAGCTTGAGCATCCAACGTGTCATGCTATGCCTACCTTCTTATCCTCGAATTTTTCAAAGGTGTAGGTTGAGAGACCTATACATAGATTGGTTGCGTTTAGTCCGTATTTCTCTTCTTTTCTTTTTATGGTTACAGTCTTAGACACAATGTTGTATGTGACCATACCATTACTATTTCAGTTGAAAATAGCATATTAGTTAAACTGTCTGATCACATGAATATACCATTAAATAAAAACAGTTGGTCTCTATGTCTGCTAGCGCTGTGGATAGAAAAAAACTTTTATGGCAACCATTTTGTACGCCATCTTGGTTACAATTCATTTAGTAAGGGTTTTCAATAAATGTGTGGTATGGAACATTTTTATAACCTAAAAGTCGAGGTTTAAAAAAAAAACTGGCATATTCCATCCAATAGATGCTCCCAAACCAGTGAATCTCAACATAGATGGCGGCCATTTTGAAAAATAGCCGCCATCTTGGATTTTCAGGTGGCCAGCGCCCTTTTCTAAGAGAGCGTAGTCTTAGGAATGTTTGTGCCAAATTTCATGCCTGTTTCACTATCTGAACGATTTTTACAGCAATCTGCTGCACTATTATCAAAAACATTTTCTTTTTTGCTGGGTTCATTAGAAAAATAGGCATTGGAGGCAAAATGATACTCGATGGAACCTTCATAACCTCTTCTTTAAAGTGGAATTCCCCCAATCTGACAACGAAGACAAAAATCGGTCGAACGTTATGGCAGGAAAATATTGCGCACATCCAGAGGGTGAGATAGTCATGATCTTTGATTTATTGAAACGAGAAAACGTAAAAATCGAGGATTTTATTCACTTTGGATTGCGTAAGTAAGAACTGGAGAAATCAGCAGACTGAAATTTGATTCTATTCCTATTTGATCGACTAGGCTTTTCCTCGCAGATATTACTGAACAGCAAACAAACATTACACGGAAGAGAGAGAGAGAGAGAGAGAGAGAGAGAGAGAGAGAGAGAGAGAGAGAGAGAGAGAGAGAGAGAGTACATTGGAGGCAAATAGTAGACTATTTTATTTCTAGGTAGAATATGCTGTCTTTGATGTAGCAGTAGCAAGGAAGCCAGAAATAAATGGAATGAATAAAACTATATAAACGCCTTCTATACGAGGGAAGAGAATTTTTACAGGATTATCATAATGGATACCACCACATGATTTGCCGTTATAGGCCAGGAACTTTAGGGTTTTGATGTGAAATTATTAGATAAAAGCTGAAACTTTGCATAGATGTAGAGATATGTGACATGAACAACATATCAAAAGTCCCATAGCCTCCGACGCTTGCGTTAGCCCCCTAATGGAAAATGGTTCCCAAATTGGAATTCGCTTAGAATTGAAATATCTCGTAAAATAATGGTTTTATCAAAAATCATCATTGTGTAAATGTTGTTCAGAACTTATTTTGTAATAGGAATGAATAGTTTGTTTTACAAAATTAGGGCATTTCATAAGAAATAAGAATAAAAATAGTGAAACTAATCCTATAATTCTATTTTTAAACTCATTTTCCACAGCACTGGTGGTCTGTATGACCAAATGTTTCTAAACAAAGGGTATAGAAAAAATTATCTTCTTTTCAAATATATATATATACAATTTTGTACATATCTAGAAAAATAAAGTAGTTATCACTGTAAATGAACAGAAAATGAATATGGGAAATGGCCTGACAAACAAATCATACAGCAACTTTTGTTTTTCTAATTAAAAGATAGCCTTACTTTGCCAGCGTTCCACTCAATTACAGAACAGTAATTTCTTTTTACACTTTGTTGCATTATGTGTACTAATGAGCTCAGAAATTACAGTGAGAGAAACTGATGCAATTTTTTTTCTATAATCACATAGGATACATGCGAAGGTATGAGTTTTTTATATTAATGAACTATATCACACAAATATCTTGTGTACAATTATGTAGTAAATATTCTGTTATTCCAATATATAAATCTTAAACTAAAAAGATGAAACGCACTTACACGTGAAGGGCTACAGCATGTTTGTTTGAAACACATAGGCAATAAACATGCCATGAAGATACTAATGAGAGTAATTAAAATTGAATCCATTCAAATTTTTAGTCATATATAAACATCACACCAACTGAGCGTACGTGCTTGGTTCAAAATAGATTTTATATCATCTCACTATCCAATTCATCTTCTTCCTAAAATAGCTGTGAATTTTCACATCCAACTCCATGGCACTTGCCACCATGGATGAACACAATAAACCAGCCCTCTTACATTCACATTGATGGCGACAGCCTTTGCGGCAATTACGGCTGACTAGGTTTAACAGTCCATCTGGAGCTGGAGGATTAATAGAAGGTATTGGTTTCAGTCCAGTTCCGCAAGACTCCCATCCCCATTCTGTGTACGAAGCAGCTAAAGCTGACAGATGTCAAGCCCTGGATAAAAGAGAACAGTAGCAAAAATGCCAGCCAATCTGTATTTAATCTCTCTACATTGCCACCAACAAGTGATGCAGCTCGCTTGCACTCTTTTAGGGTGTTCTTGCAAGTACAAAACTGGCATGGCAGCCATCTTTCTCCTGTCGAATGGGGATGGGAGTCTTGCGGAATTAGAAAAACAAAAGTTGCTGTTTGATTTGTTTGTCTAGCCATTTCCCATATTGATTTTCTGTTTATTTACAGTGATAACTATCTTATTTTTTCTAGATATGTACAAACTTGTATAAATATATTTGAAAAAAGATGATTTTTTCTGTACCTTTTGTTTCGAGGCATTTGGTCATACAGATCACCAGTTCTGTGGAAATTGTTTTTAAAAATAGAATAATTATAGGATTAGTTTCACTATTTTTATTCTTATTTCATATGAAATACCCTAATTTTGTAAAATAAACTACTCATTCCTATTGCAAAATAAGTTCTGAACAACTTTTACACAATGATGTTTTTTGATAAAACCATTATTTTACAAGATATTTCAATTTTAAGCGAATGCCAATTTGGCGGCCATTTTCCAATATGGCGGCGAACACAAGCGTCGGAGGCAATGGGGCTTTTGATATGCTGTTTATGTCGCATTTGTGCAAAGTTTCATCTTTTATCTAATTATTGCACTAAAACCATGTATTTTTGCCTAACACTCCTGGGCTATTTATACAAAATACCCTGAACATATTTCTGCAATACACGGTGGTCTCCCATGACAGAGGGAGAGTACTACAGAGACTGAGATTTGTCAGAGCAAAGTATTATTTTGTTTTCAGTAGCAAAATGAGGGCGTTTTATTTGCATCGCGTCCTTTTTTTTTTTTTCAGAACACGCAATTTTTTAAAAGACTATGCGGATTACATAGCAGTAAAATGAAGCAAGAAGCTGGTAACAAACATTATTGGTAAACGCACGAAATTAATATACTATAAAACTTAAGAGTACTGATTTAGTAAACAAAATTTGGTTAAAATATTTTTAGCTTTTGCAGTGAAAATGAAGGCAATGATGAAACGCTAAGATTCCGTCCAATAAAAACTTATTTTGATTGACTCACAAATTGTTGATATGGACTCACCATTCAAAGCAAAGATGGTGAGATTTTCGAGTCCTTGACCTGCATTTCATTCCTTTTTATGTTGTTGTCGTGGTGATTTGGTTGTTTTGTCCAGCTAGCCAACAGTTGCGAGGAGAAATGACTGGTCTCACAGACTGGCCACTAAATGATGTGATACGAGGTGGCTGTGCAGCGTCTTGCTTGTCAATCTAGGTGATGACAGTCGAGAATTTTGATGGCAGTTTATTCTAAGGATATTCTGTGGTGAATAGTAAGGTTGTAAATAAAATGACAATGGAAATTATGAAAATGAGATGATTTTTGATGTCTCGTAATCATATAACCATTTACAACGACCAGTGAAACTTAAAATTATACCCAAAATGCATCAAAAATAGCGTCTATATTTATAAGAGGTTAGTGACGAATTTTAGTAAACAAGTAAAAAAATATATTGAATTTTATAGTTTGTAATATATATATATATATATATATATATATATATATAGTTTATTATATATATATATATATATATATATATATATATATATATATATATATATATATATATATATATATATATATATATATATATATATATATATATATATATATATATATATATATATACAAACTCCAAGTCTCACGGAGAGGCAAGTCTGTACTCAGGTCCTGGAGTTGAAGCAGATGATGAGTCAGCTCTTTTGTCCCGCGAGATGAATAAATCAGGTTTGTTGGCACAAATGTCCATTTCTCCCTGGTGTTTGTGAACTCCATTTGATATGACTGGGATCTCTGGGGCTTTGAATATTGAATCTACTCTCCCTTATGAAGTGTACGGTCGTAATTTAGACAGTGAAGCGACATAAAATTCCTCTTTCTCTCTCTCTCTCTCTCTCCCGTTGTTTGTTTACCGTGTTCGTTTCACAGCATGGGTTGTATCCTGTTTGGCCTCATTTTTTTCCCCCAGATATAATCAGATAATGAAATAAGTCTGGTTTCCTTAACTCTGTCATCTTTCATTTCCCTTATCTCTTAATTGGAAATACATTTTAAACATGTAGATCCCAACAACGAATCCTATTGAATAAAGGGAAATCATTCATATTTTATAACTGACGACACCTTCTCCATACAGGTATTATACAGTAATAGAAGGCACTAATAATTTACGCACATTCACAGGCATTGCGCTTAAAGTACCTGAAATGGCGAAGAAAACATTATAAAATAAAATATTTTTATGTAAAAACTGAATAAAAAATGGAAATAAGAGATTTTTAATTGTTTTTACATGAAGTGGAAAATTAAATGAAATAATGATAAAAGTCATAAACATAAGCATATATATATGCAATATTTCTATCATATATATATATATATATATATATATATATATATATATATATATATATATATATATATATTTATTTATATATATGTTATTTATCATAAAGTTTAAGTATATTTATCTTATATATGTATATATATATATATCATATATATATTATTTATTTCCAAGGAAAGAATAAATAATATTATTACATCATAATATATATATATATATATAAATAATTGATATAAAATAAAACTTTTAAAAGCTCTGGCATATATAAAATTAATACTCTTTGCTGAATATAAATATAAATTTATGATATTTATATTGATTTTTAGAAGACAGAATATATAAAACAAGTGTTTATCTTTATTATGTGGTATGGTGTGTGGTATTTATAAATTGATTTAATAAGCCATGATTCCAGGAACAGTCCCACAATAAAAAATATTAATCATAAAACATTCCTCAATATATGTTTTACAAATTTCTGAACATATGTTATGAGTTAACAGCCAGTTCCTGCACCATAGGTTGGATCCAAATGATTCATCGTCCAGGATTAGTTTTTCTTCCATCGTCCATGAACAATCAAAGCATTCACTTTCATATATATATATATAGTCTTTATATCCCCATATGTATATATATATATATATATTGTATGTATTTTTTTTATGTATAAAATTATGTTTCTCATCATACCATAAAGGCCAATTGAAAAATTTATCTACTATGTTTTTAAATGGAAATACAGAAACGATTCAATTTTTTTAATATTTTAAGTCATTTTATTGATTTTTATTTTATTCATTATTTCCAGATTTTCTGATGATGTAATACAAAGATTATTTTATCGGCTTAGAAATGTTCCTGGTGAGATAATTGATTGTTTGTTTTATAGATGTAGTATATCAATAACGCTGAAATTTTATAATTGACACATATGTACATTCATATCTATCTATCTATCTATCTATATATAAATATATATATATATATATATATATATATATATATATATATATATATATATATATATATAATATATATATATATATATATATATAATATATATATATATATGCTATTCTATTCTCTTTTCCAGTGCTTTGCCCATTTGGCCAATATATTGGCCAAACGCGTAAAGCACTGGAAAAGAGAATAGAACAGCATAAAGAATGTGTGAGAGATACACAGGGGAACAGTGGTATTTTTGTACATGTTAGTGAGAACAATCATGCTATCAACTGGGAAGAGGCAAAAAGGATTGTATATTCTAATAATGCACTGGAAAGGAATACCATCGAATCTAGCTGTATAAAAGAAAGTTACAGCCATAATCCTTTAATATCAAAAGAAATGTTTAAATTGTTTAAATTTTAAGGTAGGCAGTAAAGGTGCATCCAAGTAAGATTATCATATCTGTAAACACAGTACGAGGGTAGTAGTCCTAATAAGCTTACCAACCCTGCCTCCCTGACAACTGTTAGGTGTGGATCTAAAGTCTCCTGTGGTCGGTACGTTTATCCGTATTGTACCCTGAGAGTATATTGTGATCTTTAGCCAAATGAGTTTTGAAGGCCACTCCTACCTTGAAATCCGCCTGTTGGTGAATCTGTAGTCTCAAACGGCTGTTTCTGTAGTATATATATTTGTGACTTTTAATAATATGTATCAGTCCTTCGTCAATGTCTTGGAAATAAATTCGAAACCTGTCAGGACCTACTTAGGTCTTATTTTTCACCTGTGGTAATGTGATATATATATATATATATATATATATATATATATATATATATATATATATATATATATATATATATATATATATATATATATATATATATATATATATATATATATATATATATATATATATATATATATATATATATATATATATATATATATATATATATATATATATATATATATATATATATATATATATATATATATATATATATATATATATATATATATATATATATATATATATATATATATATATATATATATATATATATATATATATATTTATATATATATTTATATACGATCATTAAGCTACGAATGTTATTTAATATCAATGGACACTATATAAGGTATCCCATTATTGTTTAGAAAGGAGAATTTTTAGGTAATAAATACTCTAAATTGACATCAGGACTAATCCATTTATCAATAAAAACCTTGTAAGGATATTCGAAGTAGCGTCAACTGGAAATTAGACGACATTTGTAGCTTAATGATTATATATATTGTCATGAACTGGACGTCTTGGTTGGGGAGAAATTGAAACAAGGTTTATACTGATGCTGCCACGAAACCAAGAAAGCCCAGCTTATGAGCAAAAGGAAAAGTTATTTGAAAACTGACCTCAAATTTTCCCTGGATTACAAGTGAATGAGAAGGTTGCCACTTGGAAATTAGAATTCTTTTACAATTTACAGGAGTTTATTTACATGAATTTAGCAAGGAAACACGGAGACAACAAAACAATAGGCTAACTGAGGGGCAGACTCATTAATTGGATACATGGAACAATAGTGTAATGATTGGCAACAAGCAAGTTGATTAATGAGGGGGCCAACGTGCAATGCAATTAATCCAATGATGAATAATAATAGTTAGTCAAAATGAGTATGACGAAATAGTCTTGGTTAGATGATGCAAATGATGGAACTCAGGATGGGAAAATAATTCATATAAACATTTTTGGGCGAGCGGACAAAGGACTTGGTATCGACTGCGACCAGGAATATTCAGGATTGTGGGGTGGCAGGCTAAATAATGGGGGCAAGGAGTGCGGTAGCCCACCTTGTCTCTCCTGAAAGAGAGGTCCCGAATTAACAACGGAGGCTATCACACAGAAATAGAATCATCTTTTATAAATGGGGATACTTTACACAATTAAACATTAACCACTACGTAGCCCAGCGGATAATTATAAGGAGATCACGTAAGCACAGTATGGAAATTGTAACTGATTGGGCTTTAACACAAGCCCACGCACTTGCCCAAAGAGAAAATTAACACTTGTATTGCTTAGCCTAAATTTGCCCTTAAGTTGCACGGGGAGAGGGATAAATGGATAATTATCACGGGATCTCTACTAAAATTCAAGGCACATTAATGGCGAGATATGGGAGGCCGTGCAGGACTCTTACAAGGGAGGATTGCTTTGTGGAGGAAGGAATTAAAGTTTAAGGAAATGGAATTTTAAGGAGTTTAAGTAAAAGGGGGATGGGCTGGTTTACTGACTATTTGAGATGGACGAACCTTGTCTGATAGTTGCTGCGCCAACAGTCGTCTCGGCTGTCTGTCGACGGTAGTTCAACCAGCGTAAACGGAGAATAATTTTAGATCCGCCCGGTTTTGAGATGAGAAAGCTTTTGTCTTCCCAAAGCCAGCTGCGTCTTGTGAATTTTCAGCGTTAGTCCGACATCCCTGCAAGTATGTCAAGAGAACCAGCAAAGAGGGCAGAGGAAAAGCATACTTAGAGTTAGGTATTTAAGATTAAAATCCTACCTGGCCCTTAGCTTTAATAGGCCTATTTGACCTTCCCATACCTAAATGCTTCCCCATCGCGTGATGGGGTGAAAAAGGGAGTGCCTATTGTTTCCCAGGATCAGGCGAGGGGGCGGGGGCTGTTCTCCACACTGCTACACACCGGTACTGACAGCCCTGATCTAGTTCAAACTATGCTTGTTTCTGTCCGTTGCCCGCCAATTTTCCCGGCCTGACAGTCAAATGAGTAGCAGATTATTTCCAAATAGATGATACACGGAAATATACAGGAGGGAGGGATGTATATACTTTTAATATATATATATATATATATATATATATATATATATATATATATATATATATATATATATATATATATATTTATATATATATATATATATATATATATATATATATATATATATATATATATATATATATATATATATATATATATATATATATATATATATATATATATATATATATATATATATATATATATATATATATATATATATATATATATATATATATATATATATATATATATATATATATATATATATATATATATATATATATATATATATATATATATATATATATATATATATATATATATATATATATATATATATATATATATATATATATATATATATATATATATATATATATATATATATATATATATATATATATATATATATATATATATATATATATATATATATATATATATATATATATATATATATATATATATATATATATATATATATATATACATAAAAGGATGTGTGTATACATGTATGTGTGTGTGTATCATAATTATTTCTTCCCAGTGCAAGATAGAAGAAAGACAGACAATATCTTTTTACTAAATGAACCAGGGCCTTTGTTTTAGATACAGTGATAAACAGTCGACTTGGTCTTTCTGCTGGCATGGGCGGATGCGCTTATCAATTTTAATTCTCCTTGACCACAAGTTATTCCCGAAGTAAAATGAATTCTGTATTAAGTGATATGTCATAGTTACATTTCTCTTGAAAAGATTTACTAGACAATATCTGTGTTCTGCACATAAATTTGTCATTATCTTAAGAAATAGTAATCGAGGAAAAAATATACATGGTTAAATAAAAAAAAAAAAAAACTGAATCATGCATTTTAAATTGTTTAATAGCTCTTGAGAAAGGTAGCTATTACAAGGCTTCCATTCGATGATCTAATGTAATTAATATCTGTGATGTTGATTTGCTATCATCAAGTACAAGAATTATGTTTATTGATGTTTTTATAGGTATTTGCATTATCAGAGTAAAACAGTTTTTCTTATTATTATACTAATAAATGGAAGATGAAATGCGTTCAAACCTCCTTTAGTGAAAGGCAGAAAAGCTCTCGGGAATATTGAAAAAAAGGTCCTTAAAATGCATTGCATGTCATGAAAGGCGAGATGGAAATTTATCGTCAACTTGAGAGCAGATCCTCTTATAGGAGGGAAAGAGAGAGAGAGAGAGAGAGAGAGAGAGAGAGAGAGAGAGAGAGAGAGAGATTTCGGATTTTCATCACCAAGTTGGAACGGTGGTCTCAATATTTATGTTCTTTCTCTCCCCATATCCGGAATAGTCCCACTATCAATCTTCGGTGTTTTTCATTATTTTTCTTAGCCTTAGGCCTGGTAAGAGTATTTGCTAATCCTCCTTTTCTTAATCATATCGACAGTTCCTCGTTGGACAAATCCCTAGAGTTCTCGGCTAGCACTCTTCTAGGCCCGAGTTCGAGTCCCCAGCCGGCCAATGAAGAATTAGAGGAATTTATTTCTGGTGATAGAAATTCATTTCTTTGTATAATGTGGTTCGGATTCCACAATAAGCTGTAGGTCCCTTTGCTAGGTAACCAATTGGTTCTTAGCAGGTAAAATGAGTCTAATCCTTCGGGCCAGCCCTAGGAGAGCTGTTAATCAGCTCAGTGGTCTGGTTAAACTAAGGTATACTTAACTTTTTAATCATATCGTGCTGATATCTTGATGTGTTTTCTATGACTCCTGACCATAAATTCCCTGTGAGTTAGGGGTGGACACTCTCAGGGGGAGCATACAGTAGCCACTGCCTTCCTTACCCAGGTTCACGTGGGTTGAGGAGGACCATGTGCACTGCATATATTTGGTCATTAGGGAATTATGGGAAGGTAAAATGACCCATCCATTGCCTCGGCTGCTCATTAGCGACCTTTAACCCTTTAAAAGTGCAGGTAAAAAAAAAGAAACCACGAACAGAGAAGAAGAAAAAGAAATAAAGTTTTAGAATTACGAGAAGTGAAGAACCTCTCTCTCTCTCTCTCTCTCTCTCTCTCTCTCTCTCTCTCTCTCTCTCTCTCTCTCTCTCTCTCTCTCTGAGAATAGCAAAGCTACAGCTGGATACATTGCATATGATGACACCTCATTAAACCTCCATTGGCAAAATGAGGGAGAAAAATGAAGATTGTTTTGGGAATTTCTGTTTATCATCAGATGTCATTAAAGTACTTGACTTGAGAGTGGAATAACCTCATTTGTCAACAAAAGTTTTCTGGTGTTTGCCTTAATTAAATCTACAAACAAACGCAAACATAAATACATATTCTTATCAAGGAGCAAATTTTGTCGTATGCTTACTGGCATAGGTAAACAGATGTAATCGATTTACCATATTACCCGTGAGAATTTCTGTCATGAAAGTGAAAAAAGATATAAAGTCCTCCATCTTGGTTGCTAGAAGAGTAGAAACTTTCGATCATGTCAGTTCTGGATTATCTTCAAACTCTTGTGCTAACTATCACCTAGACTCAATAATTGTTTCATGAAGCAGTATTTTGATTACAAGTAAATAACTTGATGTTAAAAGGCCCAGTAGGTACCAATTTCGGGCATATGATTACTGATGCAATAAGTTATGGTCAAGTACCTTTACTGAAGAGAAAAAAATTCTCAAAGAAGACAATACGAACAAGACGAAAATCACAAGTAAAAAAAATGTCTGTGTGGTGATGTTACCCTCCTCCGTATGATCGGTGACTGCCACCTTCTTTCCTATTACTAAACCGTTACATTTGTATTGAAATTTCTACTAATTATTTCATGCTTCCCCTATCCTTACTTTCTTTCATATGTCATTTTGACTTCCATGTACCCTCATTTGTCAGCATAGTAGCTTTTCATTACTACTACTAATATTTTTTGTATCGTCTTTTGATGACCATTAACGAATATTTTGTTATATACAGACAACATATACTCTTCATTCCATTCCTGACCCCTATTCGCACTCTACAAATTCTGTGACTTTTGCATAATGTGACTTCATGTGAAAAATGCAAATTCCACAGAATAAAGTATTCCGTGACTAGAGTTCGAGGGATTATTTGTAACCGAGGTGACTGACTCAGAAATTAGAGAAATTTATGTTTTCCCCAAAAATCCAGGTAATTCCTATAATGACAGTTCAATGAAACACAAAGATACCAGGCAATCAAGATAATATAATTTTGGTACGATTTAACTTCTGTGAGAGTCCAACAAGTTGGTTTCAGTGTGTTAAACAGCTGGGAATGGGGCCTGCGCATGAGAACCCATCAAAGTTCATAGATTGTGTGAGGGATTACAGGGAACAGTTTTCAGTTCACCGATTATGCCTGTTGTGAGTGAGAACCTCTCCCAGTTCATGGATTGTAAGTGGAGAAACATAGCCCATTTCCTGGAATGTGAGGGGCTGCAGGGGAACCTAGTTCATGAATAGTAAGCTATCCCTGGGCATCCTGGGGGTGCATGGTAACCCAGCCCAGTTCACAGAGTGTGCTAGAGAACTATCTGTCTCATGGATTGTTGATTGAGCACATAAGAACCCCTTTCAGTTCATGGATTGTGCCTGAGGGTACATGGGCAACACTCCCAATTTGTGGGTTTTACTGTAGGTGGGAATGCAGGGAAACCTTTTTCAGTTCATGGATTGTAGGTGTGGTACAGAGGGAACCTTTCCCCAATTATGGATAGTGGTTTTGGGTGCTTAGGCTTCCTTTGCATTATGCATTGTGAGTGAGGCCTTTTTAGTTCATGGATTGCTATTGGGTGCCTGGGTATATTTTATCTGTATTTCTGGAAGTACATAATCGTCTTTGCAATGAGTGGAGCCATCTTCGCATGCTAAGTGAAGCTCATAAAGGCTCTTGTCTAACTAGACAGCTCGCTCCAGACATCTAAGCACTTCTCGGTCTGTACAGCATGAAAAAATGGGGGAGAATAATGTTTCCACGTTCGTTATATTTCAAGAGTGGTACGATGGTGGATCTGCATCGTCAGTGCGTGAATTAAGGTCCACACTAGAATTCGCATTTATTCTGAGTACTTTACCTGGTGCAAGATAGGTCGGACCCAGTTTTACTTCACAGACAACCAACGGTCTTTGCAATGGCAAAAAGACCATCATACGAAGTCACTTAATAATAGAAAGATAATACACATTTTATCTTGTATGGAAATCTCTTCAAATTGTACTTTGGCTGTAATGGGACATAATGCCTAGATTTTTCGTAAAGATTTAATTGCCATGACTCATTTATATTTTGCTTTATTTATCAGTAACAACGAGTTAATTTTTTATATAAATATTGTTCAAAAAAGAAATATCCACATTTATAATTAAAGTATGAACACACACAAACAGCGACTTCTTTCCTGAAAAACGAGAAACGCATTTGTGTAGTTGGCTCAGATACTGATATTGAAATAAAAAAAAACATTTTTTCTTCCTACTTGGATATTTTTCTGTCCTCGACATAAACGAAATGTGTTGCTGGCGTTTCCTCTTGAAGCCTTCAAAATGCCCCAACAAAACGCCTCACGACCTTGATATTACAATCCTGCCACTGACGATAAAAGTTCGTCTTTCTTAAAGTCCAACTGGCGTTTCCTCCCATTGAAAAGTTACTTTGAAAGCAATTACGGCCGTTTACCCTTCATTGGCGTGAAGGCTTTTTTGTGTTCATTTCCAAGGATGTGCGAACGTCGGACTCTTCGTTCTTGAAGTTCTTTGGTCCTTCATGAGAAGAAATTCTTTTCAAGAAGTTTTCATATAATTTTTCCCTTTCATTGATTAAGTGACTTTGTTACCATTTGAAAATATCTACTTTCGTGTCATGTCTGTAAAAGCTTACATTATGTGCACATGTATTTGAGCCCCGTGAAGGAGATCAAGACAGGGGCGATGACAGGGTTCATTATAGGGACTGCAGGGTTTGCAGCCCGTCTTATGTGGAAGAGGAGCTTGGATATCTATTCGCTGGTGGGGGAAGGAGCAGAGTAAGTCTAGGAAACAAAATTATGGGGAAAAGCGCTAAGAAAAATAGGGAATAAAGAAGAAATATATGATCCTTTTTCCAAACAATAGTAGCATTAGGATTTTAATAAGGAAATGAAAAATATTAGATTAGTCTGGAATTATAAAAACACCATGAGGAAAAGGCAACTAGAAATAAAATCCCCATAAAAGGTCGAATAAAGGGAGGCAGCTCAGGGGACAATTATCCATGATGTCCTCAAGCTATGGCGAATATATTCATGGCCTCCAGGTAAGTGGACGACACGTTTGCTCTGTTTCGACACGAGCACGGCGCAAAAGTATTTTTGGATTTTATTAATAGCAAACATCCTAATGTTAAGCTTCGACTCCTTGTCTCCAGAGAGAACAATGGTTTTTATACGGACGCATTCCGAAAATTACTTTTACTGGGTTAGGTATGAAGTTCTATAGTTATTGCTTTTTAACATCAAAATTAATTCCATTTCAACTTAACTAAATGGAGCTTTTACCCATTCCTCAACTTGGGCCATGTTTCAGGATGAAGTTACGTTCTTGACAACCTACTTTAGGAATACCTTATCCTACGAGGCTGGCCCCCAGAATGGGCTATAAAATGTTGAATGACAGTTTGAACCAGTCTCCTACCAGCACAACTGTACCGAAAATGAAGGCTTAAGCTAATTTTCATTACCTAAATGACGTTACCTTTAGGAAGTAATGTCTTACCATTTCCCTAAGAACGTTCCCAGCTATAGACTTGAAACTTATACCTAATAATCCAAGCAACATTGGATCAATAATTAAGTTTAAGGATCGTCTTAGCCATCTCTTGTCTTCAAACACTGTTTATAAACATGTGCCCAGGACGTGAGCGTGGTATTTATGTTGGAAACACAAAGAAGGGTAAGTTTCATCACTGGTTAAAAATTGACTCATCCTGAGCATTCAAATATAATAAATCATGTAAAGTTATAAAAACCATTATCAGTTATAAAGATTTTTCTATAATAGGACAACCCAAAACGAAAATGAACTCAAAATACTTAGATCCATAGTTATAAAGACGGCGGTTCCAGCGCTAAACACTCAGACGACCTCTGTACAATTGTTTATTGCTGAAGCTTTTGTTTATGTTCTTTCTTTCTTTCTTTCTTGCTTTTGCTGGGCTCTTGAAAAAAAAACTTCTTAATACTCTTATTACTCCTGCGCTTTTGGTATGTACTGTGCCTATCCCGTGTTTTTATTTGTCTTATAATTTACATATATACCGATGTTTTAATGTGATTTTTTGTAAGATGGCTTTTAAATAATTGCAGCCTTGAAAATGTGACGATATCAATTGTTGTGAAACGTCGGCATAATAAACTGTGGTAACAATGGTGCTCCTTTCCTTCGCCTTCAAGATTATATACTGTATACATATAGGCTACATATTGGACTGTTAAAATAAAATTCCATCTAATAAAGGGAGCCATAAAAACACCAAAGGATAGAAATTATTGCGTTATATTTCGAAGACAACTATCTCCCTCAAATGACAGGTAATGGATTAATTGGTTGAGAAACAGTGCTATTGATACAGATGAAGGAATGTTCGAGAAGTCCGCTACGTCACTCCTGTTCCTGATGACAGTTCTTAAATCTTCTTAACAGCTGGTTGGAGGAAGACTGTATCTATCAGACCTGAATCCCAGGCTCCTTTGAGAGGTTCATCGCATTTCTTCGTTTGATCAGTGCTGATTCTACCATCTGGCTTTTGAACCGACAATTGCTGCTATAAATTATACGTGACATATTCCAGTTTATTCTGTGATTATCATCGTTGTGGTGAAAAATAGCTGAGATCTGTTGGCCATATCTTACAAAACGTTTGTGTTGTGTTAGACTTTGGGAGAGTGATTTACCTGTAAATCCGATGGCCACAGTCAAGGCAAGGGATTTCATATATTCCTCTGTCTTTAGGGACTGGCTTTTGTTGGACGTAAATTGGGGATCTGGCTAGGGTATTTGGGTATGCAAAGACAAAAGGGCTTACATTTCCAAGTTTTTTGTGTCCGTGACTTAATGCTGTCCTGGTGTGGGATTTTTATTTTATTGCTGGGCGTCTCCCTGGTCATGTTTTGAGGAGGTCGGTAGAAAACGTTTGCTTTATAGATGGCTTTCTCAGTTATATGATCGGGGTACTGTAAGGCAGAGCCGTATATAGAGAGAGTTTGGCCAACCTTTTGACAGGGCGCCATCTTGCTCCTGTCCTGTTCAGTCGCGCTTGGTCGTGCTCACCCACCTGAGCGTTGTCTCAGCTCTCTCTCTCTCTCTCTCTCTCTCTCTCTCTCTCTCTCTTATCATATGCTGCTGATTGTTAACTTAAGCTTTCTATCAACCAATATGACGTTTATTAAAACACTCATGATAATTTATAACTTTATTACAGTTTTAACTTTAAAATACATAACAAGTATTATAAAATATACATTGTTTCAAAATTCACTATTTACCTATATTCATTACAGCTTTTCTCATCATCATACTTTTACTCCCTAATCCACTTCCTTTTGATTTTAACGACCGAGCCTTACGAATGTTCTCGTGTTTTTTAGCATAAATATATAATCTTAATGTGAAGAAAAACTTCAGGAGTCTACCCTTAATGTCATGGCAAGAAGGAAAGGTTAAATTTTTTGTCTGAGTGTTTGCCAAATGCACTAGTCGTCCTAATAAATTGCTCTTGTTTCCAAAACTATTTTCATTTGCCCTAAAAATATTTTCTGCATTTTGAAATAAGTTGAGGCAGGCATCTGTGCTATAAAGTAGACAGTTTTTTTCTATATTCTTTTAACTGAGTCAGCCTTTGAGAAGGATCTGTCTGTGTTGACTGGTTGCTCTCTATTGTTTGAAGACAAAACGTACAGTGATTATTTGACTTTTTAAACTTTTTTTATGCGGTAACCAGCAATATAATGGAGGCTGCTCAGTTCTGCTTGATTCATTAAATTATCACTTGAGAATTGGTCAAAATCAGGTTCCTCAGTTTCATTTTCAGCATCACCACTTGTTTCAACATTGGGCTAATTCAGAAAGTTAGCTAGAAACTCGCGGTCATCTACGTTATAATTACTTGCACTTGAACATTTCAGAAATTGTGCAACTGATATCAATTTCAGAGACTGTCGAAATTCTAAGGCAGTTGGCACTGGGTTTTTCAGTCTTATGGAGCTAAACAAGTTTTCTAGGCAATCTTGGGTGAATCTGGATGTCAGTAAGAATCTGTGACCTTTGGCCAAATAATGACTTTGGAGATTAAGAATGGAAGTGGTAGACAATATCACTCCAGTTTGAACTGGCTTCCACTGTGCATTAAGTCCAATATGTATTTCATGAAACACCCTTGTAACTTGCTCAAGATGCAGTTTAGCTTGCTTATAACAGGATTCATTGACGTTACTTAGTGCCATGATTGGATGCCTACTTGACATTAAATCGAACCACTTATTTATCAGACCAATGAACCAAGCTGTTGTAAGTAAGTCTTTACTGTATCCTTCACGTTCAACCAAGTACTGAAGTCCCGCTTTTACCGAATTGCTAAAGAAATTTAAAGCACCTGATACTTTCATTTTCTCAAAATGTGATGGATTTACATGAGCTTCAGAGAGTTTTGGCGCAAGCTTCAGATCTTTGCCTTCCTGAAAAGATATTAAACTTCTGACATGCTCATATGTCACCTCCTTCGATGGCAAATCAAATTGTTTTACCTAGTCGTCACTCAAGTTAATAATATTGCCTTTCACTAGACATGACCAAAAGTTCCTTATAATATGTGGTACATCGTGCAGGAAATAAAGTAGCTGTTCTTTGCTAAAAGGATGAGCTGTCTTATTAACTGTTTGACAGTTCCAGGAACAGATAATACCAAAACTCTTTAGAAGGGCCCGATTTGCACTCCCCATGTCTGATGTGATGGCACTAACATGCAATCCAATGTCATGTGCTCGCTTCAAAATATCCAAAACCAAAGGTTTTAAAGTTTCCCCCTTGACGCTATTTCCTGTAAAGTAGTATGCCACTATTTGTTTCCATCTAGTAGTAATTCCCCCTAGCATGAAAACAAGAGCGTGAGTTGCAACACCATTGTGTTCAGGAAGTGTTACATCACCCCTCAAGCAGCTGGACGATCGGTCATATTGAAGCCCAGGTTTTATACACATTTCATCTAGAAACAAACAGCATTCCCTTTCTTTTACATCCATAGCATCAACCTTTATCTTTAAAAATGTAAATACCTCATCTAATACTCCCGGTTCCATACGAATAAATTCGAGTCTTCTCCTCAGTGATCGAAGGGATGGTAGGGGGTGGTGTTGTTGCAATAATAAATTGTATCCTGTTGACCCACAAGCAAATCTAAGTTGAAGACCCTTCTTAATTGTCTCATTTGACTATTTCTTCCCTCGACTATTACCGCCCTTAATACCACTAGCCAGAGTTGCAAGTTGATCCTCGTTTAAAACCTTTACCATGTTACCTTCTAAAGCTGATATCTTTTTCAAGGCTTCATGTTTCTTCTTTTGCGCCATTTTAACTTTCTTTCGGAGATTCTGTATCGTCCTCATTAATGCTGCTTCTCTTAACTCTCCAACAGGATTGGTAGAATCGCTACTGGTAGCATCAGTATTATTGCCAGAATTGTCACTTGAATTTTCTTCTAAAATGAAATTTTTTTTTATTACTAACACTATTACAGTGGCTATTCGGATACAAAATATCAAAAAGAAACATTATATAGTATGTATGTATATATATATATATATATATATATATATATATATATATATATATATATATATATATATATATATATATATATATATATATATATATAATTGTAAAACAGTCAATTTCAAGTTTATAATTATATAATATATAATAATTGGCATTCAATTATATTTTATATAAGTGACCTTATATATTTTCCCAAAAAAAAAAAAACAGACTAGCATTTATCCAGAGCCCTGCCTTTATCTAATGACCTTCCTTTAATTACTGAATACTGGACATGTTTATGACATTTCTACTAATTCCTTATGGATTTGAATCGACCACCTGGATTGACCTTTTGCTAATCACATGGACCACTTTAACCTTCCTCAAATAAACACAAATATGTTTATTAACTCTAAAAAGAAACCTGGTTTTCGAATCCTGGATTTTCTTAATCATGAACCAGTAAAAAAATTCAAACAAGTAACATATACAGTGTTAATTCAATATATAAATATATATATATATATATATATATATATTTATGTATATAATATATATATATATATATATAAATATTTATATATATATATATATATATATATATATATATATATATATATATATATATATATATATATATATATATATATATATATATATATATATATATATATATAATTAACTGCGTAAAAAAAAAAAATAACTGTTATATCTGTAAAACATAGTCTTACCTTCATCAAACGTAGCAAAAGGTTCATGTTGATCATCAAACTCTGATGATTTTGCATAAGAGTGTTCAACTCGTATACGTTTTGCATGATGTCCATTGATCTCTGTGTTAGTAAGCTGTCTTTTCCTTGGTTGTAATGTAGAATTTGATTTTGTGAACACAAACTTGGTTGGAACAGCAGATAACTTAAGGCGTTTAAGACCATCAGCTCTTCCCGTTTCGTACTGATCATCCTCAAAATGATCCTAAAGATAAAATAAATTATCGTTAACTGCAGGCCTGAATATCAGCAATAAAAATATGTTATCTAGTCATATGATATATTTCACTATCAGTAAAAACGCAAATGTTGCACTTATGAAAAGTAAAGAGGAAAAGTCTTGAACTTACCGAACATAAATAGGATCTATGATGTGCTTTCCAATTTTCTCGTTTCACGTTAATTTCCCATTGCCGTCGTCTCTCTGAGTTTCTAGGGAATCTGTGCATCGTTTTACCCTGTCCATACTGTACGGAACAGCCTACTGCTACACAGCAAACCATAGGAGTAAAGTATGTAATTTACCGACAATTAATAAAACGCTCTTCCGCGTGCGACGCGTGTGTGCCGTGACGGCTCTGACTGTGTCAGGGGCCAGGGCAGAACCGTATCAGGGCGGTCAGACAGAGGCAAGATGGCGTCCATCGGTTAGTGACCTTGCCTGAGTGGTTCCGAGCATGGCCAAACTCTCTCTATATACGGCTCTGCTGTAAGGATGACAACTGCTTACTGATTACACAAATTTCTTTTTCCACGAATTCCGGAGAGCAATTGTAAAAAAAAAAAAAAAAAAAAAAAGAAAAAGCAGCATTAAGAAATTTCTGACAAAGGAGAGAATATAGTGTAATGAATCAAAGAGAGGCCTTATAAATCTTAAATTTGACAACGTTAGACACTATACCATTGCTAGCACGATAACGTAAGAAATGAAGATCAAGTCTAGTCTTCTATTTCGTTTTACATAATTTTTCAAATTGTCGGCATTGTCGAAGGAGGTCCTGGCTGTAACGAGTAATCACCAGTTGTTGGAAGGTATTCTGTCCTCTGGAGAGTAGTCTAAAAATGAAAAGGAAAGCTTAGAGGCAATATCCGTAGTCCATGTAGCCCCAGATGTCTGAGGAACGCACACAATCCCACAAGCGAGGAACATGAAAAACTTCTCATTCTAGAAGGAGCGGGTGCAGGAACACAAGCAGCTTCGAAGTTCAGTAATTTATTCCTGTGTTTCATGACCCTTGGTCACATCATCAGAGATATCTACAATAACAATATCGAATATTAGATTGCTTACTATTTAACATATGCGAATACAAGACAATATAATTATGCACTAAATTGCACTTGAAAATTTGACGTAATAATATGGAACTAAAATGATATAAAATGGAATAAGACAGTAAGTAAAATCATACACAGAAAAAACACTTACGGGAACAATCACCATCCTTTCAAAGCAAGAGCAAAATATACACTAAAATCCAAATTAACCAACAGACCAGAGAACAGAAAGTACAGATTACTAAACCAGGCAAAAAAAAAAAAACAGTAGAATACCCGTTGTTTGGTGATTAAGGGAAGGTTCTCTCAATTTCATGTTATGACTTTCTAAAGCAGAAGCAATTCTGATGTTTCCTTTACTTGACCTATGAGTTTAAAATAATCATACTTAATGAGGGTTTTGCAGTGGTGGGCATGATTTCTAACATTAGAAGATTCCGGGCGGGACAGCCTGCAGCCAGTACGATGAGTAATCCAATTTGGGAATGAGCTCTGACCTTGAGTAAACGTCGGGTCGAACCCACATATTTACCGGAATTACACCCGGTGCACTTATATGGGCCCGACGTCACCAACGACCAGAAATAGAATGAAACAAGAGAATTCGGAGACAGCACACTTCCGCCGAGACTGAACAAAGCAACACTTCTCCTTTACAAAACTAAAAGCTTCCTTAACCAGATCCCGAGCAATCACATATTTTAATCATCTGTCTCTATGAACGAGACCCACTTTTAGATAACGTGAAAATATCGAACCAAAACACTTTGCGTAATCTTACAAACACACAGATAACCAAACAGTCTAAATGAAACCAAAACACACTCCTTGACAGAGGTAATTCGAGTGAACGGAGGTTATAAGGGAAACTTTAAGAAAGTAAAATATCTAGTAGGATAAAAAAAAAAAAAAAAAAAAATAGTGGGAGTTGTTATCTGAGATTTAGAGTGCGGTCACCCGTGCGGCAATATAGTCAGTTAACTATAAGACCTTTTTATTCGTGCCATAACCTCTATTTTATGTCGTTCATCCTTCTAAGAGGATTTTGAGGCAAAAGAGTGTTTTCTTCCTTCTTAATATACATATATACACACACAATATATATATATATATATATATATATATATATATATATATATATATATATATATATATATATATATATATATATATATATATATATATATATATATATATATATATATATATATATATATATATATATATATATATATATATATATATATATATATATATATATATATAATATGGGTCCTTGGTGGAGTCATAGGAATGGAGGAAAACAATTTATTTTATTTGACTGCCGATGGACCAAAGGGGTCCCGAGTTTATGAACAAAACAAAAATATTACAGGAAACTCACCTTAGAACTTCCTGGATTTAAGTAACTACTGAAAGGTCGCCATTTGGAATTAAAATTCTTTGACAATTTAAAAGGGGTTTATTTACAGAGAATGGGGCAAATATTCAAGACCAAAAGAATGTAAAATGCAAACTGATTACAACCACATAAATTACATACAGTAGAGCAAATGAGCAATGTAAATATGAGGGCCACAGGTACAACAATCCCTGTTATAACAAATAACTCTGTTATGTTAAAATTACATCAAGTCATCACAGATGGTAATACGTTGGAAGGGGTGAACTCCAGGGTAATGAAAATCAGTTAATTAAGATGATGGCTTTTTGGGCAATGGGTGTTTATGATCAGGCTGCGACCAGGAATGGTTGCGAAGTTTGAATGGCAGTTGTCACTAGTGGGACATAGATTTGCGAGCTGGGCAAGATATGATGACTCCTGGAAGAGAGGTCCGGAGTTAGTACCGCACAGAAAACAGTGAAATCTCCCCTGCTGTCCATTAAGCAATAAATCTTCGCATGGGGGAGGAATCCAACACTTATATCACTTAGACTAATTTGCCCTTACTTTGCACTGGGGAAGGGATATTTAAATACTTATCACTGAATCATATTAAGTTGATTTCAAAGCAAGTCATGGGGGGCAAGTTACGGGCTGCTCGAAGTAGGATGACTTAACAAAGGGGAAATGCTTTTGTGAAGGAAGGAATTGAAGTTTGAAGGAATGGAAAAATCAAGGAATTTCAGGGGGGAGGGAAAGGGCTGGCCTACAAATGTATGCACTAAACATGAGAGACTTGGTCGGTTACCAAAGTTAGCGTTCACCAGCGGGAGAGGGAAGGAAGCGTCGGACATGTGTCCATGTCTGGAGTCTTCAGGTCTCTGCTTGCTATCAGGGAAAAGTGCGCATTTCCCATGGTTGTTTGTGTCGAAATGTAGACCTACCATCGACCTGCAAAAGTCATACAGCCAGCAAAGGGAGTAGAGGGAAAGGGTCCTTAAGATTAAGTACTTAGAGGTTAAGGTCCTACCTATCTCCCAGCCTGACTATGTTCCCCATGCCTGCAATGCCTAGCTACTCCCACATCACATGATGGGGGTGAAAGGGGGGTCCCCACTGTTTATCCCAAACCAGCTAAGGTGGGAGCCTAGCCCTGCAGGAGTGGAATGCTGGCTTTAACTGCTTTTCTCTGGTTCAAAATACGCTCGATTCTATCACAACCGCCATGTTTTCTTGCCCCAAAGTCAAATGAAAGGAAAAAATGCGTCAAAGGATAAATGCCGCACTGGCTGCTACATGAGGGAGGTATAAATTCTTAAGAATATATATTATTTTGTGTTTGTGTTCCCCTTACACTTACTGTATATAATAGTTGTCAATTTTGTATCGGTTTTTGTCACTGTGATTCTTTATCAAGTCTTGAACACTGATAAATAAATCCAAAAGCTCAGTTGTACTCAATATACAAATTGCTGGTAAGAAAACGGTATTGACCCTCGAGCTCGCAGTTGCAGACAAAATTTTAGTTTCATTCATAAGACTTAAGTATATAATCTCCTGCGTGAAGAAACTCCCAAGAAAGATGAAGTGCTAGAATTTCAAACACTTCATTTATGAGATGATCTGGATTATATTCATTATTACATTTTACAAGCCGATGAGGGAACAAGAATTTGTGAAAATGTATTTTCTTGTATCTTTGACTAATATCCTACCTGTGAAATGCTACATTACTCGAAGATGTTGGACGAATTCGTCATTTTCTTTTGACATTAGCAGCGATTTTCTCTTTGCAGCGGCTTTTAATACAGATTTCATTCCAATGCCTTCCACCGCATCAGTCACCCTCTGTTTGCCCATTTTTAAACCCTGTCTCATCTATCCCATCGTGAAATGCTTCGGTGGTCATTCATACAGCAGACCTGTCTTTCCTCCAGTGCTAGAGTTTTCCCCTCTAAAAAGGGGTTCCTCTCTCTCTCTCTCTCTCTCTCTCTCTCTCTCTCTCTCTCTCTCTCTCTCTCTCCTTTGTTCATCAGCTCTGTTTATAGCTCCAGAGAGAGAGAGAGAGAGAGAGAGAGAGAGAGAGAGAGAGAGAGAGAGAGAGAGGAGAGAGAGAAAGTGCACCAACCCCGAAACCCTGAAACATAAATGGAAGTTTAGCTCTCTATAGGCGTAAACGGTCTGGAGGGATCCTAAGAAACAAAGTTCAGTTCCAGATGGAACTTTATGAACTCCAGCAGACGATGGTAACTCCAGCCTGACCATGTGGTGGCAAATCTGGCCTGAACGGCAGGTTTCTTGAAATTCTAAACTGAATATGGTAAATATGAGACCTTAGAATTATTTGTATGTATTGTAAAAACTCTTTTGTTTGACTTTCAAAATAGAGTGAGAAGGATTATTAATAAAATCTTCATTACGATCATTCAGTTATCCTGTGTTTTCATATGATCTAATAGTGTTGCTGTGGCAGGAACTATTTTAGTAGGTCCCCGATATGACCTTGTTGGTACCTTTTTGGTAAGAGAGCATTTTACTTTTTATTTTCATTGTATTGTTTATTGTTATTATGTATTTTCTAAACCAGGTACTTGTAAGGAAAATGAGTTGGTTTTCCCGTATTTAGTATTCCTACGTTCAGCTTTTCAACTGTGGGTGAGATTCAGCCTCCTTTTTGATTGCTGATAATGCCCCTCCAGCCAGCATGGTCTACAAGATCCGCATCAGCAAGAAGAAAATACGCAGAGTGCCTAGAAACCAAGGATTTGCTATAATAAATGAGTAAGATTTACCAAGTTATCAGTAAACAGAGAAATTTCTGTATTTCTTTTGGCGTACAGAAATTGTACCACTTATAAACCAACTGAATAAGTCCTTACCCTTTCGGCGTCAAAGTCGAAAGGCTTAGGTTTGAATACTGTCCAGGGTAGATGCACTTGAAATAGATAATACCCATTAGGTGTATGTTATTCAAAAAGTAAAGAGAGCCCGATATTGGTGAAGAGCTCCCAGTTTTACTTTCTTTTTCGGAGAATTCGAATGTCTTCTAAGGCCACGTGGAATGGAACACGGGGGCACACAGGGCGGCGATGGGATCCACGGGCGGCGAGCGGAAGAGGAGGGCAGGGCAACGCCCGAGAGGCGTGACTGCTTGGCTTAAACTAGCGGGCGTGTGAGGGCGAGCTATCCTGGCCCTGACCTTTTATTGCTTCTGGACAGGGGTAGGGGGGCGATGTCCTGACCCAGATCATACCCAGATATCATAGAAAACGATTTTCTTTCCCTGTACCAAAGAAAACAGTTGCAAAGCCAGTTTACTGTCCCAAACTATTATATTTTCTCTGAGCCCTTATTTCCCGACCTTCAAAGGTTCAAACCAACCCAAAGCAGGGAAGGAGAAGAGTTTCCTAGCGGATTTTTATTCTCTTTACAATATATATATATATATATATATATATATATATATATATATATATATATATATATATATATATATATATGAATGTCTTTTCCTGTAATACCACCAGTGTAATATGAATATAAGAAGGCCATAAAACACTTATTTAAACGTTGAAACCATGTATTTCAGGGCACTATTCCCTTGCCCCTGTTCACTGGTAAAGACAGGGTGGAAAGTTACAATGGTATATATACAAAAACATAAAGGTGTGGCCTAGGCCTCCGATGCTATGGAGGTGGCGTTTCTTAAGGAGAATGGCCAATTCTAGTGGTTTTTGGCCTCATTAGCTCCCCGTTTGGCGATGGATCTGGCGGTCACGTTTCCTGGGTCATCTTCTTCATGAGGAGTTTTGAGGATTAAGGTGTCGATGTCATCCGATTTCCAATGTCCTCCTGACAGTTCATATTGTTAGTTTGATTGATGATAGCAGATTCCAGTATCCTTCTTTTGTACGGACAGCTACTTTTGGCTCCAACTCCGCCCCACTCCAGTTAATAGCATGCCCTGTATTTCTGATATGGAAGGAAAATTCCCGAACTCTCAGCGTAACGTACTGATCTTTTGTGCTCTATTGTCTTTGAAGCGATCTACCTGTCTGCTTCACGTAGATGTCCCGACAATTACTACACGAGTCTTGTAAACTCCGGGTTCTTCCCCTTTGTTATTTACATATTGCAACCCAGCTTAACCCCGATGCGGATTTGGGATAATGGAAATGAAAGGATCTCCATTATCCCAAACCATCGGGAGTTCGCCCGTTAACGCATACTTAAATAAACAAAAGGGAAGAAGTCGAGCTTACAAGATACCGTGAAGTAATTGTCAGACATCTACGTGAGGCGAGACAGGTGATCGCTCTCGCAAAGAATAACAGAGCACAAAAGATCAGTACGTTACGCTCGAGAGTTCGAATTTTCCTATATCAGAAATACAGGGCATGCCATTAATTGAGGGGCAGAGTTGGTTTTCAAAAGTAGCTGTCCGTACAAAAGAAGGATACTGGAATCTGCTATCATCAATCAAACCAACAATATGAACCTGTTAGAGGACATTGAAAATCGGATGACATCGACACCTTAATCCTCAAATCCTCATGAAGAAGATGACCCAGGAAACGCGGACCGCCAGGATCCATCGCCAAACGGAGCTAATGAGGCCAAACCACTAGGAATTCCCCATTCTCCCCTCCTTAAGAAACGCCACCTCCATAGCATCGGAGGCCTAGGGCCACACCCATATGTTTTTGTATATATACCATTGTAATCTTTCCACCTGTCCATATTCTACCAGTGAACAGGGCACAGAAGCTAGTGCCCAAAGATATGTTTTCAACGTTTAATAGTGTTTTATGGCCTTCTATATTCATATATATATATATATATATATATATATATATATATATATATATATATATATATATATATATATATATATATATATATATATATATATATATATATATATATATATCATGATCTTTATTTTTATTCACCCAATTATCTGGCAAGAGAGCCCCACAAATATTATTTTAGCTAAGTTACACTATTCTCATAATTTCTTAATAAAAGAAATGCAAATTAATGAGAAATATGAATGTCATCAATATTTACAAATGATAAAAAACTAGTGAGAATACGAGTTTCTTTACTAATAGTTGCATGCAATTGCTCTTTTCGTATCCTCCTCAAAAGAGATTCGATGAACTGTATTACATTAAAGGCAATACAATGCAGATGAGTATATCACTTAATGCAGAAACGACACACGGCGAGGAGTAATTTTAGATAAATACATTTTTGGCAATGTTTGCTGTTAGATCTTCGGTTCCATTTATGACAACAAGAAAAAATGTTGCTCCAAATACGCCCTTGTTAAGTGCTAGCTGAAACAATGTATGATTGCTGATCTCACGTCATTTCAAGTGCTTTTCCATGTAGGATCCTTGCCTTCGATTTAGGTATGACTTGTCTTTACCGACATGTCATACTGACGAAGATTATTCGAATTCTCCAGAAAAGAAAGTAAAACTGGGAGCTCTTCACCAATATCGGGCTCTCTTTACTTTGGGAATAACATACACCTAATGGGTATTATCTATTTCAAGTGCATCTACCCTGGACAGTATTCAAACCTAAGCCTTTCGACTTTGACGCCGAAAGGGTAAGGACTTATTCAGTTGGTTTATAAGTGGTACAATTTCTGTACGCCAAAAGAAATACAGAAATTTCTCTGTTTACTGATAACTTGGTAAATCTTACTCATTTATTATAGCAAATCCTTGGTTTCTAGGCACTCTGCGTATTTTCTTCTTGCTGATGCGGATCCCCGTGAACCATGCTGGCTGGAGGGGCATTATCAGCAATCAAAAGGGAGGCTGAATCTCACCCACAGTTGAAAAGCTGAACGTAGGAATACTAAATACGGGAAAACCAACTCATTTTCCTTACAAGCACCTGGCTTAGAAAATACATAATAACAATAAACAATACAATGAAAATAAAAAGTAAAATGCTCTCTTACCAAAAAGGTACCAACAAGGTCATATCGGGGACCTACTAAAATAGTTCCTGCCACAGCAACACTATTAGATCATATGAAAACACAGGATAACTGAATGATCGTAATGAAGATTTTATTAATAATCCTTCTCACTCTATTTTGAAAGTCAAACAAAAGAGTTTTTGCAATACATACAAATAATTCTAAGGTCTCATATTTACCATATTCAGTTTAGAATTTCAAGAAACCTGCCGTTCAGGCCAGATTTGCCACCACATGGTCAGGCTGGAGTTACCATCGTCTGCTGGAGTTCATAAAAGTTCCCATCTGGAACTGAACTTTGTTTCTTTAGGATCCCTCCAGACCGTTTACACGCCTATAAAGAGCTAGCTTCCATTTATGTTTCAGGGTTTCGGGGGTTAAGTTGCCTTTCTCTCTCTCTCTCTCTCTCTCTCTCTCTCTCTCTCTCTCTCTCTCTCTCTCTCTCTCTGGAGCTATAAACAGAGCTGATGAACAAAGGAGAGAGAGAGAGAGAGAGAGAGAGAGAGAGAGAGAGAGAGAGAGAGGAACCCCTTTTTAGAGGGGAAAACTCTAGCACTGGAGGAAAGACAGGTCTGCTGTATGAATGACCACCGAAGCATTTCACGATGGGATAGATGAGACAGGGTTTAAAAATGGGCAAACAGAGGGTGACTGATGCGGTGGAAGGCATTGGAATGAAATCTGTATTAAAAGCCGCTGCAAAGAGAAAATCGCTGCTAATGTCAAAAGAAAATGACGAATTCGTCCAACATCTTCGAGTAATGTAGCATTTCACAGGTAGGATATTAGTCAAAGATACAAGAAAATACATTTTCACAGAATTCTTGTTCCCTCATCGGCTTGTAAAATGTAATAATGAATATAATCCAGATCATCTCATAAATGAAGTGTTTGAAATTCTAGCACTTCATCTTTCTTGGGAGTTTCTTCACGCAGGAGATTATATACTTAAGTCTTATGAATGAAACTGAAATTTTGTCTGCAACTCATGACTGCGAGCTCGAGGGTCAATACCGTTTTCTTACCAGCAATTTGTATATTGAGTACAACTGAGCTTTTGGAATTATTTATCAGTGTTCAAGACCTGACAAAGAAACACAGCAACAAAAACCGATACAAAATTGACAACTAATACATACAGTATGTGTAAGGGGAACACAAACACACAAATAATATATATTCTTAAGAATTTATACCTCCCTCATGTAGCACCAGTGCGTCATTTATCCTTTGATGCATTTTCTCCTCTCATTTGACTATGGGACAAGAAAACATGGTGGTTGTGATAGAATCGAGCGTATTTTGAACCAGAGAAAAGCAGTTAAAGCCAGTGTTCCACTCCTGCTGGGCTAGACTCCCACCTTAGCTGGCCTGGGATAAACAGTGGGGACCCCCCTTTCACCCCCATCACGTGATGTGGGAGTAGCTAGGCATTGCGGGCATGGCGAACATAGTCAGGCTGGGAGATAAGTAGGACCTTAACCTCTAAGTACTTAATCTTAAGGACCCTTTCCCTCCACTCCCTTTGCTGGCTGTATGACTTTTGCAGGTCGACGGTAGGTCTACATTTCGACACAAACAACCACAGGAAACGGGCACTTTTCCCTGATAGCAAGCAGAGACCTCCAGACTCCAGACACGGACGCATGTCCGACGCTTCCCTCCCTCTCCCGCTGGTGAACGCTAACTCCGGTAACCGGCCAAGTCTCTCATGTTTATCGCACACATTTGTAGGCCAGCCCTTTCCCTCCTCCCTGAAATTCTTTGATTTTTCCATTCCTTCAAACTTCAATTCCTTCCTCCACAAAAGCATTTCCCCTTTGCTAAGTCATCCTACTTCGAGCAGCCCGTAGCTCGCCCCCATGACTTGCTTTGAAATCAGCTTAATATGATTTAGTGATAAGTATTTAAATATCCCTTCCCCAGTGCAAAGTAAGGGCAAATTAGTCTAAGTGATATAAGAATTGGATTCCTCCCCCGTGCGAAGATTTATGGTTTAATGGACAGCAGGGGAGATTTTATTGTTTTCTGTGCGGTACTAACTCCGGACCTCTCTTCCAGGAGTCATCATATCTTGCCCAGTTCGCAAATCTATATCCCACTAGTGACGACTGCCATTCAAACTTCACAACCATTCCTGGTCGCAGCCTGATCATAAGCATCCGTTGCCCAACAAGCCATCATCTTAATTAACTGATTTTCATTACCCTGGAGTTCATCCCTTCCAATGTATTACCATCTGTGATGACTTGATGTAATTTTAACATAACAGAGTTATTTGTTATAACAGGGATTGTTGTACCTGTAGCCCCTCATATTTACATTGCTCATTTGCCAAGTACTGCATTATTGCTCTACCGTATGTAATTTATGTGGTTGTAATCAGTTTGCATTTTACATTCTTTTGGTCTTGAATATTTGCTCCATTCTCTGTAAATAAACCCCTTTTAAATTGTCAAAGAATTCTAATTCCAAATGGCGACCTTTCAGTAGTTACTTAATTCCAGGAAGTCCCAAGGTGAGTTTCCTGTAATTTTTCTCTTTTGTTCATAAACTCGGGCCCCCCTTGGTCCATCGGCAGTCAAATAAAATAAATTGTTCAAATTCCTTCCTCCTCCAAAGGCCCAGTTTATGACAATATATATATATATATTATGCCAATATATATATATATATGATATATATATATATATATATATATATATATATATATATATATATATATATATATATATATATATATATATATATATATATATATATATATATATATATATATATATATATATATATATATATATATATATATATATTTATATATATATATATATATATATATATATATATATATATATATATATATATATATATATATATATATATATATATATATATATATATAAATATATATATATATATATATATATATATATATATATATATATATATATATATATATATATATATATATATATATATATATATATATATATATATATATATATATATATACATATACATACATATTGTGTGTGTATATATATGTATATTAAGGAGGAAGAAAACAATCTTTGGCCTCAAAATCCTCTTGGAAGGATGAACGACATAAAATACAGGTTATGGCACGAATAAAAAGGTCCTATAGTTAATTGACTAAATTACCGCTCATGTGACCGCACTCTAAATCTCGAATAACAACTTCCACTATATTTTTTTTTATCCTACTAGATATTTTACTTTCTTAAAGTTTCCCTTATAACCTCCGTTCACTCGAATTACCTCTGTCAAGGAGTGTGTTTTGGTTTCATTTAGACTGTTTGATTATCTGTGTGTTTGTAAGATTACGCAAAATGTTTTGGTTCGATATTTGGTAGCTCGAGATCTGGCTGAGGAAGCTTTTAGTTTTGTAAAGGAGAAGTGTTGCTTTGTTCAGTCTCGGCGGAAGTGTGCTGTCTCCGAATTCTCTTGTTTCATTCTATTTCTGGTCGTTGGTGACGTCGGGCTTAGTATATAAATATAAGTGCACCGGGTGTAATTCCGGTAAATAAGTGGGTTCGACCCGACGTTTACTCAAGGTCAGAGCTCATTCCCATATTGGATTACTCACCGTACTGACTGCAGGGTGTCCCGCCCGGAATCTTCTAATGTTGGAGATCATGCTCACCACTGCAAAACCCTCATTAAGTATGATTATTTTAAACTCATAGGTCAAGTAAGGGAAACATCAGAATTGCTTATGCTTGAGAAAGTCATAACATGAAATTGAGAGTCCCTTCCCTTAATCACCAAACAACGGGTATTCTACTGATTTTTAGCCTGGTTTAGTCATCTGTACTTTCTGTTCTTTGGTCTGTTGGTTAATTTGGATTTTAGTGTGTATTTTGCTCTTGCTTTGAAAGGATGGTGATTGTTCCCGCAAGTGTTTTTTCTGTGTATGATTTTACTTACTGTCTTATTCCATTATATATCATTTTAGTTCCATATTATTACGTCAAATTTTCAAGTGCAATTTAGTGCATAATTATATTGTCTTGTATTCGCATATGTTAAATAGTAAGTAATCTAATATTCGATATTGTTATTGTAGATGTCTCTGATGATGTGACCAAGGGTCATGAAACGCAGGAATAAATTACTGAACTTCGAAGCTGCTTGTGTTCCTGCACCCGTTCCTTCTAGCATGAGAAGTTTTTCATGTTCCTCGCTTGTGGGATTGTGTGCGTTCCTCAGACATCTGGGGCTACATGGACTACGGATATTGCCTCTAAGCTTTCCTTTTCATTTTTAGACTACTCTTCAGAGGACAGAATACCTTCCAACAACTGGTGATGACTCGTTACAGCCAGGACCTCATTCGACAATGCCGACAATTTGAAAAATTATGTAAAACGAAATAGAAGACTAGACTTGATCTTCATTTCTTACGTTATCTTGCTAGCAATGGTATAGTGCCTAACTTTGTCAAATTTAAGATTTATAAGGCCTCTCTTTGATTCATTACACTATATTCTCTCCTTTTTTTTTTACAATTGCTCTCCGGAATTCGTGTAAAAAGAAATTTGTGTAATCCATAAGCAGCCGTCATCCTTACAGCAGAGCCGTATATAGGGAGAGTTTGGCCATGCTCGGAACCACTCAGGCAAGGTCACTAACCGATGGACGCCATCTTGCCTCTGTCTGACCCCCCTGATACGGTTCTGCCCTGGCCCCTGACACAGTCAGAGCCGTCACGGCACACACGCGTCGCACACGGAAGAGCGGTTTATTAATTGTCGGTAAATTAGATACTTTACTCCTATGATTTGCTGTGTAGCAGTAGGCTGTTCCGTACAGTATGGACAGGGTAAAACGAAGCACAGATTCCCTAGAAACCCAGAGAGACGACGGCAATGGGAAATTAACGTGAAACGAGAAAATTGGAAAGCACATCATAGATCCTATTTATGTTCGGTAAGTTCAAGACTTTTCCTCTTTACTTTTCATAAGTGCAACATTTGCCTTTTTACTGATAGTGAAATATATCATATGACTAAACAACATATTTTTATTGCTGATATTCAGGCCTGCAGTTAACGATAATTTATTTTATCTTTAGGATCATTTTGAGGATGATCAGTACGAAACGGGAAGAGCTGATGGTCTTAAACTCCTTAAGTTATCTGCTGTTCCAACCAAGTTTGTGTTCACAAAATCAAATTCTACATTACGGAAACAATCAAGGAAAAGACAGCTTACTAACACAGAGATCAATGGACATCATGCAAAACGTATACGAGTTGAACACTCTTATGCAAAATCATCAGAGTTTGATGATCAACATGAACCTTTTGATACGTTTGATAAAGGTAAGACTAAGTTTTACAGATATAACAGTTATTTTTTTTTTATTACGTAGTTAATTATATATATATATATATATATATATATATATATATATATATATATATATATATATATATATATATATATGTATATATGTATAAATTATATATATATATATGTTTATATATATATATATATATATATATATATATATATATATATATATATATATATATATATATATATATATATATATATATTATATATATATATATATATATATATATATATATATATATATATATATATTATATATGATTATATATATATGTATTTATATATATATGTATTTATATATATATGTATTTATATATATATGTATTTATATATATATGTATTTATATATATATATGTATTTATATATATATATGTATTTATATATATATATGTATATATATATATATGTATATATATATATATATATATATATATATATATATATATATATATATATATATATATATATATATATTTTTTTCTATATATATATATATATGTATATATATATATGTATTTATATATATATATATGTATTTATATATATGTATATATGTATTTATATATATGTATATATATATATATATATATATATATATATATATATATATATATATATATATATATTAATGCATATGTGCTTGTTTGAATTTTTAATTGTTGGCCTACAAGAAAAACCGCTTGGATTCGAAAACCAGGTTTCTTTTGAGTTAATACGGTATTTGTGTTTCTTCTGAGGAGCTTAAAGTGGTCATGTGATTAGCAAAAGGTCAATCCAGGTGGTCGATTCAAATCCATAAGGAATTAGTAGAAATGTCATAAACATGTCCAGTATTCAGTAATTAAAGGAAGGTCAGTAGATAAAGGCAGGGCTCTGGATAAATGCTAGTCTGTGTTTTTTTTTTTTTTTTTTTTTTTTGAAAACGAAGGTCACTTCAAAATATAATTGAATGCCAAGGAATTACAAACTTGAAATTGACTGTTTGCAATATATTTATATATTATATATATATATATATATATATATATATATATATATATATATATATATATATATATATATATATATAGTGTTTCTTTTTTATATTTTGCATCCGAATAGCCACTGTAATAGTGTTAGTAATAAAAAAATTTGCATTTCAGAAGAAAATGCAAGTGACAATTCTGGCAATAATACTGATGCTACCGGTAGCGATTCTACCAATCCTATTGGAGAGTTAAGAGAAGCAGCATTAATGAGGACGATACAGAATCTCCGAAAGAAAGTTAAAACGGCACAAAAAAAGAAACATGAGGCCTTGAAAAAGATATCAGCTTTAGAAGGTAACGTGGCAAAGGTTTTTAACGAGGGTCAACTTGCAACTCTGGCTCGTGGTATTAAGGGTGGTAATAGTAGAGGGAAGAAATGGTCAAATGAGACAATTAAGAAGGGTCTTCAACTTAGATTTGCTTGTGGGTCAACAGGATACAATTTATTATTGCACCAACACTGCCCCCTACCATCCCTTCGATCACTGAGGAGAAGACTCGAATTTATTCGTATGGAACCGGGAGTATTAGATGAGGTATTTACATTTTTAAAGATAAAGGTTGATGCTATGGATGTAAAAGAAAGGGAATGCTGTTTGTTTCTAGATGAAATGTGTATAAAACCTGGGCTTCAATATGACCGATCGTCCAGCTGCTTGAGGGGTGATGTAACACTTCCTGAACACAATGGTGTTGCAACTCACACTCTTGTTTTCATGCTAGGGGGAATTACTACTAGATGCAAACAAATAGTGGCATACTACTTTACAGGAAATAGCGTCAAGGGGGAAACTTAAAACCTTTTGGTTTTGGATATTTTAAAGGAGCACGTAACATTGATTGCATGTTGGTGCCATCACATCAGACATGGGGGAGTGCAATCAGGCCTTCTAAAGAGTTTTGGTATTATCTGTTCCTGGAACTGTCGAACAGTTAATAAGACAGCTCATCCTTTTAGCCAAGAACAACTACTCTATTTCCTGCACGATGTACCACATATTATAAAGAACTTGTGGTCATGTCTAGTGAAAGGCAATATTATTCATTTGAGTGACGACATGGTAAAACAATTTGATTTGCCATCGAAGGAGGTGACAGCTGAACATGTCAGAAGTTTAATATCTTTTCAGGAAGGCAAAGATCTGAAACTTGCGCCAAAACTCTCTGAAGTTCATGTAAATCCATCACATTTTGAGAAAATGAAAGTATTAGGTGCTTTAAATTTCTTTAGCAATTCGGTAAAAGCGGGACTTCAGTACTTGGTTGAACGTCAAGGATACAGTAAAGACTTACTTACAACAACTTGGTTCATTGGTCTGATAAATAAGTGGTTCGATTTAATGTCTAGTAGGCATCCAAACATGGCACTAAGTAACGTCAATGAATCCTGTTATAAGCAAGCTATACTGCATCTTGAGCAAGTTACAAGGGTGTTTCATGAAGTACGTATTGGACTTAATGCACAGTGGAAGCCAGTTCAAATTGGAGTGATATTGTCTACCACTTCCATTCTTAATCTCCAAAGTCATTATTTGGCCAAAGGTCACAGATTCTTACTGACATCCAGATTCACCCAAGATTGCCTAGAAAAACTTGTTTAGCTCCATAAGACTGAAAACCCAGTGCCAACTGCCTTAGAATTTGACGACAGTCTCTGAAATTGATATCAGTTGCACAATTTCTGAAATGTTCAAGTGCAAGTAATTATAGCGTAGATGACCGCGAGTTTCTAGCTAACTTTCTGAATAAGCCCAATGTTGAAACAAGTGGTGATGCTGAAAATGAAACTGAGGAACCTGATTTTGACCAATTCTCGAGTGATAATTTAATGAATCAAGCAGAACTGAGCAGCCTCCATTATATTGCTGATTACCGCATAAAAAAAGTTTAAAAAGTCAAATAATCACTCTACGTTTTGTCTTCAAACAATAGAGAGCAACCAGTCAACACAGACAGATCCTTCACAAAGGCTGACTCGGTTAAAAGAATATAGAAAAAAAAAACTGTCTATTTTATAGCACAGATGCCTGCCTCAGTTTATTTCAAAATGCAGAAAATATTTTTAGAGCAAATGAAAATAGTTTTGGAAACAAGAGCAATTTATTAGGACGACTAGTGCATTTGGCAAACCTCAGACAAAAATTTAACCTTTCCTTCTGGCCATGACATTAAGGGTAGACTCTGAAGTTTTTCTTCACATTAAGATTATATATTTATGCTAAAAACACGAGAAACATTCTGTAAGGCTCAGTCGTTAAAATCAAAATGAAGTGGATTAGGAGTAAAAGTATGATAATGAGAAAGCTGTAATGTATATAGGTAAATAATGAATTTTAAACAATGTATATTTTATAATACTTATGTATTTTAAAGTTAAAACTGTAATAAAGTTATAAATTATCATGAGTGTTTTAATAAACGTCATATTGTTGATAGAAAGCTTAAGTTAACAATCAGCAGCATATGATAAGAGAGAGAGAGAGAGAGAGAGAGAGAGAGAGAGAGAGAGAGAGAGCTGCTGAGACATCGCATCGCTCAGGTGGTTGAGCACGACCAAGCGCGACTGAACAGGACAGGAGCAAGATGGCGCCCTGTCAAAAGGTTGGCCAAACTCTTTCTATATACGGCTCTGCCTTACAGTACCCCGATCATATAACTTAGAAAGCCATCTATAAAGCAAAGGTTTTCTACCGACCTCCTCAAAACATGACCAGGGAGACGCCCAGCAATAAAATAAAAATCCCACACCAGGACAGGATTAAGTCACGGACACAGAAACTTGGAAATTCTAGCCCTTTTGTCTTTGCATACCCAAATACCCTAGCCAGATCCCCAATTTACGTCCAACAAAAGCCAGTCCCTAAAGACAGAGGAATATACGAAATCCCTTGCCTTGACTGTGGCCATCGGATTTACAGGTAAATCACTCTCCCAAAGACTAACACAACACAAACGTTTTGTAAGATATGGCCAACAGATCTCAGCTATTTTTCACCACAACGATGATAATCACAGAATAAATTGGAATATGTCACGTATAATTTATAGCAGCAATTATCGGTTCAAAAGCCAGATGGTAGAATCAGCACTGATCAAACGAAGAAATGCGATGAAACTCTCAAAGGAGCCTGAGATTCAGGTCTGATAGATACAGTCTTCCTCCAACCAGCTGTTAAGAAGGTTTAAGAACTGTCATCAGGAACAGGAGTGACGTAGCGGACTTCTCGAACATTCCTTCATCTGTATCAATAGCACTGTTTCTCAACCAATTAATCCATTACCTGTCATTTGAGGGAGATAGTTGTCTTCGAAATATAACGCATGGAATTTTATTTTAACAGTCATATATGTAGCCTATATGTATACAGTATATAATCTTGAAGGCGAAGGAAAGGAGCACCATTGTTACCACAGTTTATTATGCCGACGTTTCACAACAATTGATATCGTCACATTTTCAAGGCTGCAATTATTTAAAAGCCATCTTACAAAAAAAATCACATTAAAACATCGGTATATATGTAAATTATAAGACAAATAAAAGCACGGGATAGGCACAGTACATACCAAAACCGCAGGAGTAATAAGAGTATTAAGAAGTTTTTTTTTTTTTTCAAGAGCCCAGCAAAAGCAAGAAAGAAAAAAAGAAAGAACATAAACAAAAGCTTCAGCAATAAACAATTGTACAGAGGTCGTCTGAGTGTTTAGCGTTGGAACTGCCGTCTTTATAACTATGGATCTAAGTATTTTGAGTTCATTTTCGTTTTGGGTTGTCGTATTATAGAAAAATCTTTATAACTGATAATGGTTTTTATAACTTTACATGATTTATTATATTTGAACGCTCAGGATGAGTCAATTTTTAACCAGTGATGAAACTTACCCTTCTTCGTGTTTCCGACATAAATACCACGCTCACGTGTTTGAAGACAAGAGATGGCTAAGACGATCCTTAAACTTAATTATTGATCCAATGTTGCTTGGATTATTAGGTATAAGTTTCAAGTCTATAGCTGGGAATTTTCTTAGGGAAATGGTAAGACATTACTTCCTAACGGTAACGTCATTTAGGTAATGAAAATTAGCTTAAGCCTTCATTTTCGGTACAGTTGTGCTGGTAGGAGACTGGTTCAAACTATCATTCAACATTTTATAGCCCATTGTGGGGGCCAGCCTCGTAGGATAGGGTATTCCTAAAGTAGGTTGTCAAGAACGTAACTTCATCCTGAAACATGGCCCAAGTTGAGGAATGGGTAAAAGCTCCATTTAGTTAAGTTGAAATGGAATTAATTTTGATGTTAAAAGCAATAACTATAGAACTTCATACCTAACCAGTAAAAGTAATTTTCGAATGCGTCCGTATAAAACCATTGTTCTCTCTGGAGACAAGGAGTCGAAGCTTAACATTAGGATGTTTGCTATTAATAAAATCCAAAAATACTTTTGCGCCGTGCTCGTGTCGAAACAGAGCAAAGGTGTCGTCCACTTACCTGGAGGCCATGAATATATTCGCCATAGCTTGAGTACATCAAGGATAATTGTCCCCTGAGCTGCCTCCCTTTATTCGACCTTTTATGGGGATTTTATTTCTTGTTGCCGTTTCCTCATGGTGTTTTTATAATTCCAGACTAATCTAATATTTTTCATTTCCTTATTAAAATCCTAATGCTACTATTGTTTGGAAAAAGGATCATATATTTCTTCTTTATTCCCTTTTTTCTTAGCGCTTTTCCATAATTTTGTTTCCTAGACTTACTCTGCTCCTTCCCACCAGCGAATAGATATTCAAGCTCTCTTCCACATAAGACGGGCTGCAAACCCTGCAGTTCCTATAATGAACCCTATCATCGCCCCTGTCTTGATCTCCTTCATGGGGCTCAAATACATGTGCACATAATGTAAGCTTTTACAGACATGACACGAAAGTAGATATTTTCAAATGGTAACAAAGTTACTTAATCAATGAAAGGGAAAAATTATATGAAAACTTCCTGAAAAGAATTTCTTCTCATGAAGGACCAAAGAACTTCGCACATCCTTGGAAATGAACACAAAAAGCCTTCACGCCAATGAAGGGTAAACGGCCGTAATCTTTCCAGGTAACTTTTCAATGGGAGTTGGACTGCAAGAAAGCCGAACTTTTATCGTCAGTGGCAGGATTGTAAAGGAAGGTCGTGAGGTTTTGTTGGGGCATTTTGAAGGCTTCAAGAGGAAACGCCAGCAACACATTTCGTTTATGTCGAGGACAGAAAAATATCCAAGTAGGAAGAAAAAATGTTTTTTTTTTATTTCAATATCAGTATCTGAGCCAACTACACAAATGCGTTTCTCGTTTTTCAGGAAAGAAGTCGCTGTGTGTGTGTACATACTTTAATTATAAATGTGGATACTTATTTTTGGACAATATTTATATAAAAAATTATCTCGTTGTTACTGATAAATAAAGCAATATATAAATGAGTCATGATAATAAAATCCTGACGAAAAATCTAGGCATTATGTCCCGTTACAGCCAAAGTACAATTTCAAGAGATTTCCATACAAGATAAAATGTGTTTTATCTTTCTATTATTAACTGACTTCGTATGATGGTCTTTTTGCCATTGAAAGCCCGTTGGTTGTTTGTGAAGTAAAACTGGGTCCGGCCTATCTTGCACCAGGTAAAGTATGAAGAATAAATGCGAATTCTAGTGTGGACCTTAATTCACGCACTGACGATGCAGATCCACCATCTTACCACTCTTGAAATATAACGAACGTGGAAACACGATTTTATCCCCATTTTTTCATGTTGTAGAGACCGAGAAGTGCTTAGATGTCTGGAGCAAGCTCTGTCTAGTTAGACAAGAGCCTTTATGAACTTCACTTAGCATGCGAAGATGGCTCCACTCATTGCAAAGACGATTATGTACTTCCAGAAATACAGATAAATTATACCCAGGCACCCAATAGCAATCCATGAACTAAAAAGGCCTCACTCACAATGCATAATGCAAAAGAAAGCCTACACCCAAAACCACTATCCATAATTGGGGAAAGGTTCCTGGTACCACACCTACAATCCATGAACTGAAAAAGGTTTCCTGCATTCCCACCTCAGTAAAACCACAAATTGGAGTGTTGCCCATGTACCCTCAGGCACAATCCAGAACTGAAAGGGGTTCTATGTGCTCAATCAACAATCCATGAGACAGATAGTTCTCTAGTACACTCTGTGAACTGGGCTGGGTTACCATGCACCCCCAGGATGCCCAGGGATAGCTTACTATTCGTGAACTAAGTTCCCCTGCAGCCCCTCACATTCCAGGAAATGGGCTATGTTTCTCCACTTACAATCCATGAACTGGGAGAGGTTCTCACTCACAACAGGCATAATCGGTGAACTGAAAACTGTTCCCTGTAATCCCTCACACAATCTACGAACTTTGATGGGTTCTCATGCGCAGGCCCCATTCCCAGCTGTTTAAAACACTGAAACCAACTTGTTGGACTCTCACAGAAGTTAAATCGTACCAAAATTATATTATCTTGATTGCCTGGTATCTTTGTGTTTCATTGAACTGTCATTATAGGAATTACCTGGATTTTGGGGGAAAACATAAATTTCTCTAATTTCTGAGTCAGTCACCTCGGTTACAAATAATCCCTCGAACT
>NC_089766.1:30320816-30350816 GCF_040412425.1 Macrobrachium rosenbergii | reverse complement strand
TAAAACAAAACTTACAACTGCCATTCAGATAGCAGTTTTAAACAAGCATGACAGGATGTACTGTCCTGCCCATTTAAATCTACAGGAGAAGCAACAACAGCTCTAGCCATACTCACCACATTCTCTTCAGCTTCAAGAAGCGCTTTATTACGCTCTTGGCATAACCGAGCCGCTTCCCTGTTTCCACTGGTCTTATGAACCTGTGGTTCAGTGGGAACTGATTCTTTGGACTGGCTTTCACTCGGACCATCAAAGGTCTCCGTTAAATAAATGAGGTTGTCGACATGACGTCTGACAACTTTCCCATTAGCTTTACGCACGTAAGCAGCGGTAACCTCATTTAGGTCATTAACCTCTACCTTTAATACAACTCCTAATGGGTAATCAAAGGGTTTGGAGAAATTACTCTTTATACATACCAAATCGCCAACCTTCAATAGAGTATGTCCTTTCTTGGAATATCTACCTTTCCGATCAATGGACTGATGTAACAAATTGGCTACAAATTCCTCTCTATACAATTTCTCCAAATTATGTCTAACCTTCTTAAGCTTATTATACTTAGAAAGCAAAAGCTTTTGATTATCTCCAAGTATTTCGTCAGTATAGTCCCACGACTCTTCAAATTCAGTAGAATTAAGTTGAGGAATAATACTAACACAAGGAACATCATAACCTTTTATAACCATCTCTGGAGTCAGAGGTACAGGAACACAATGGTTCGTCTCTAGTTTAGTCAAAGCAGACTTAAAAGCAATAGGTCGCTTATTAATAAGCATTTTACTCTCACTAATTAAATATTCAAAATCAAAGTAGTCCAAAATGTTATTTCTTATACTGGAGGTTATTATCCTCTTTACTTGTTTAACCATTGACTCGACGAGTCCACCAAGTTTAGGAGAATAAGCAGGATATGGGTGAAACTTCATAGCCCGAATATTATATTTTTTCAAAAACTCTATACATTCTGCGTCGTTTAAATACGATACAGTTTGCTCAACTCCAGCTACAATTGGACTACCATTGTCACTAACGATCAATGAAGGGATACCATACTCAAATATATGGAGCTGTATAGCTCTGAGAAAAGAAGCCTTCTCCATTGACCTACATAACACCAAGTTAACAGCTCTGGACCATAAACATGAAATTACGAGTACATAAACCTTAGACTTTTGTTTTGCACTATCTGTGACCATAAAAGGTCCACAATGATCAACACAAATATTCCTAAATGGAATAGAATCAGGGTTTATCCTAAAATCTCTGTATGCATTTTGATTAATTTTTATATTACGGAATTCAACCTCTTGCATACCAGACAATTATTCAATACTTTTTAACAGTTACAAACCCATTAGTTATCCAAAATTGCTTCCTTTAGCAGACTCAAAGTCTTATATATACCAGAATGACCAGTCCTAACATGCATGTCCCAAATAATGCTTTTTGCAACAGGGCAATCCTTTGCTAATAGGATAGGACACTTCTCGCTATAAGAAGCTCTTAAGTTCTTCAGTTTACTTTGTACTCTTATTATATTGTCTTCGTCCAGAAAAAGGTTAAGCTGAACCACTAACTGGTCTGTACATTCTCTCTTTAACAATGATTCGTAAGAATTTCTAAATGTTGATAGCTGTGCCTGCGAAATTAAGTATTTAAAACTCGATAAATATTCATTTCAGAATTTGGTAACGACTCTGGCTCACCACGTGTACATTTCCACTTTAACTTCAAATTATTCACGAACCTGAATACGTAACTCAGAACCTTCACCGCTTTAGAAAAGCTTGAAAACTTAGTTAACGGAAATAGTGGTTCGGCTTCAGACAAATTAACCTCAACTGGAAAACTACGCACAGGTTTCTGGTCTGGATAGGGAACACTAATTCTAAATTCGGAATCAATATTGTCAACAAATTTAGGCCCAGACAGAAAACATGTATTACGAAGAGTTTTTTCTGATACACACCTCGTCAGAACATCAGCAGGATTACGAATGCCGTCTATATGACAAAAATTACCGAATGTTTCTCGCACAAGCCAGAAATATCGTTCAGTCTATTATTTATTAAAACATTCTTCTTCTCAATTTTGCCAAAATCTATCTCTTTTGACTTTATCCAATTCAAGGTAATCATCGAGTCCGTGAATGCATATATCTGATCTATCTTAATTGGTCGAACAGCACAAGACATATTGTCGTATAAATCCAGACTAGCTTTTACAGCAAGATGTAAAGCTATAAGTTCCAAAACGGGAATGGACTTAGTTCTTAGGTTTTTAGAGATTACGGAATTCTTCGCTAAAACTAAATGCATATTAGAAGTGATTACTTCGTGAAGATAAATTGCACAACCTAAAAGTTCTTTACTAGCATCTGCATAGACAACCAAATTATACACACTCTCTCGGTCCCCTATTGAGCGGTTAACAACCACTTCGTTGCTCTTATTTATTTTCTTAGAGATTTTTCCCCATTCTTTACGCTGCTCTGGAGTCAACTGATCATCCCAGCGTATTTTACTATCTATTTGAAGTTTATGCAAAATAATCTTGCTCTATTCAAGATAGGAATGTTTATACCAAAGGGATCAAAATTAGATTGAAAAGTGCTTAGAACTTTCCTTTTAGTGTTGGCTGTGGGATCCAAGTACAGTTTACGTGTTTTAATAGTATCATTCTTCGTATCCCAGTAAAGACCAAACAATTTCTCACAATCCTTTTCACTCTGTAGTTGATACTGCTTGCTTACGTTCGGTGAATTTGTATTGAACTGTTGCAATTCGAACCCATATTTATTAAAAACTTCAGTAGCTAATTTCAAACCCTTGATAAGATCATCCTCACTGTTAGAAGTATAGGACAAATTATCCATATATGATAAATCATATAATGACTTCCTAATCTCTGTTAACTCAGGATCTTCGTCACTTGCATTAAGAATCAAAATATAGTAAAGTCCAAGCATTAACAAGAACGGGGAAAATCGCATTCCAAATGGTACTCTACAAAATCTATACCCAATGATAGAAAAATCACCCTTGGACACATCTTTGAACCAAAGAAACAATAACTTATCGGTGTCTTCCTTCTAAGTAATAGCTGTAAAAATGCTTTCTTTAAGTCAAAAGTTACTAAAACTTATCAAAACGAAGAAGTAATGTCGCTACTTGAATTTTATGATTTAAGTTAGGTCCTACTTGTGAACATTGGTTATGAGACAGAGACCTAGCACCAGTATTTTCACCCAAATTGGATAAGAAGACTACTCTGCACTTAGTGGATTCAACGTTCTCCCGAAAAACTGCATTATGAGCCAAAAATGATGCGTCATTATCTCTAGAATAGGCGGCTATGTTATCAATACGTTCTATGATCCCATCCATTAATTGTTGATGGATAACCTCATCATACTCTTTCAATTTCTCGGGGAAAGTTTCTTTCCTGAGAATTTAAAACACTCTTAGCTAAATTGTAATTTGGAGATAAAAGAGGTGCAATTTCTTTTTTCCAAAGACAAGGCATAATTAACCGTCCAGACTCTTTATCAACTTCTATGCTTGACAAAACATTATTAACTAAATCAGTTTCTTCTTCTGTAACACTAGTATTTCTGGTATCATCATGAATATTAAGCAGAGAATTTAACATATCGTCCAAACAATCTTCTGTAGCCTGTTGAATCTTTGAGTAGTCAAAATCCTTTTTCTCTTTAAGCAAAGAACTAATTGAACTGCATTCTAGTCATATGGGCTTATCGAGCTTAAATTTCGGCAAACTATTAATATTACTCAAATACTGAGACACACTACCCGCCAACATAATTCCAGAGGGTGTATTAAAATAAGTTGAAGGCGGTTTACCCATTTCAGAGAAATTATGCTGAACGAGTGGAAAAATATGATTTTGGTCACTGCCCAACAATATAGATATATTGTCTACTCTATCTTTAACCTTATCCAAATTGATATCTGCTAACCTGTAGCCTTTGCTGTTGAAATGATTTACGACGGACTTTAGTCCAGGAACGTCTATGGCCGTCCGAATGGTCTTTAGACAAACTGCTCTAATCACCTGTTCACCTTGACCCGGTATATCGACGGGAAACTCAACTAAAAAGGAATCATGCGTTTTCTCAGAGTTTATTCCTTTACGTTCAGTTTGACTTTATCAATTACCTTGCAGTTAGGAATATTATCAGGTGAACCCTTCACAAAGGTAGTTTGCGATCCTAAATCTTTAAAGACTCTCCAAGGAGTTCTACATCCATCCTTGTTTACGAACACTGTCCCCGTAGGAAGTATTACGTCATTATGGATTTGTGAATTATAATTAGCAGTTAACATATTGTTAGAAGTATTCTTGCTACCTATAGCAACTTTCTTACCTTTGTTCGGAGAGCCTATCTGTAACTTAGATTTTTCTTTACTTTTCACAGATTTAAGACTTGGATAGCATAAATAGGACATATGAAATTTATTGCACTTACGGCAAGGATTTAATTTAGTCCTACAATTCTTAATATTATGCTCTAAAGATCCACATTTAATGCAACAGTTTATAGCCTCAAGCCTATCGACTCTACTCTTCGGATCGGTATATTTCGGGCAGAAACTAAGTCTATGGTCCCCAGCATTCGGTTCCTTATCATAGAAACACAGATTACACTTATATCTTGAAGTCTCAGGCTTGTCAGTTACATTTGTTGCCAAAGATAATACCTTCGGTTTTACTGTATTCACCTTCTTAGATTGAACTTGCACAAACCTATCATTAGCCTCAAAAACGCTATCCATTATCTCATCGAGACTAGGTTTTGATTTACCTGTAATAGCCGTGACCTCTTTCTTAAATGTATCACACAAGCTATTCCACAAAAAATATTGGACAAATATACTTGCGTCTATTTTTAATGTGCTAACTTGATCTCTTATAACTCGCGCTTGACTTATCCACTTAAATGCATCTACAGCATCATTATTTAGAGTGAGTTTACTAAGAGATGAAATGACAGAATACTGTTGAGTAAGCGTGTCACTAAAGGCCTCGTTAAGTAATTGAACTGCCGCTTCATAACTCAAGTCTTTAAGCGAAAGAGATTCAACTAGCGTTTTCGCTGGTCCGGTCAATTGTTTCGAGAGATATGAAAACTTTTCAAAACTAGATAAACTATACTTCGATATTAAGCTCTCAAACGAAACCAGAAATTTATGATAATTAGCAGGATCCCCATCAAATTTCGGTAGTTCAATATCAGGCAAGGAAATCCGATGTTTACTTTCACCTAAGCGTTTCCCTACATCTGAAGACAATTTCATTTTGTCTAGTTCTTCTTGCAATTCGTGAATTACTCTACAAACATTAAGACTATAATCGTTAGCCGCAACCATTTCCTTTGTCAATTCTTCCTCATCAGTAATCAGGTCATAAATCGATTCATTCAATTTGTCAATTTTATCTAAATTACTCTTTAAATTATCCATCAGGTAATTATTTCAAGCTTATCCTCTCTTGCTAAAACCTCTAAGTAAGTTCTTAACAACTTGGTAATAGATCCTTTATGACCTCCTCTCTTCCTAATTGCCGTATCCATTTTCGAAAGAATGGAAGTTACAATTATACGAAAAAAAAAAAAGCTTATACAGAAAATGTTGAGCTAACAAAGTCAAATATGCATATCAAAACAAAATTTTACCTACCCCCGTCATCAGTGCCTTAAAGCTACAAAGAATTTTCCATCACGATTACGTTAAATTACAAAGCAAAACAAAATTGAACAAAACAATATTCCACTAAAATGTTACTATACAATACAAATATAAACAGGTGTGGAATAGGGGTGAATGGGAAAGAAAGACAGACCAATAATTATTTAATTATTTTTATTAAAATTGGCACTGCACTTTTTGTCAGCTCGACAAATGCGTTTCTGTCTCTTCCAAGGACCCACTTCACATTCAGCGAAAAAGTAACGTTACCTATAATCAAAGGAAAAAGTTCAGTTACTTCTAAGAAATTGTTAACTTCACTTGTGATCAATTAAACACAGTTCAAGCAAATTAAAAAATCACTTTCGACCTTTTAACTCAATTGAGTTTAAAGCTAGTGCTAAATAAGGAAAGATTTTTCATGGGGCCTTTTGACAATGATCGGCCAAAGCAAAAGCAATGACTACTACCCAACTGGTATAACAAAGCACCTTGGAAACTTTTGTTTTACTCACCCAAACAGAGGCTGACGAAGCACTTTACAAAAGTTAATCCATGAAACTGAAGAAGTTGATGGAGCACTATAACTTTGAGGCCTTGCCAGCTTCATCAGGGCGGGTAGTTAGCGGGATCTGGACTCACGCTCTATATCTCTGACGCAGTACCTCAAACAAATCATCCACAGTTAATTACATATGTTTAAAAGAGAGTTCATAAAGTTTGTTCACCACAGTCGGCGCGTGCACTATCTTGAAGCAGAAATGCTCCAGAGATGGGGGGCAGGGAGCACAAAGCAGCTATATTTGCTGCTATCCGGTAAGTGATACCAACAACTGTTTGCCTTGGTACTTGTTGTACTTGTACTTGTACTTGTACTTGTACTGCCAGAGTAGGGTACTTCATATCTTGAAGTTACCTTTTAGCGTCCCTGGCAAGGAATCTGGATGAAGGTTTTCTACAATCCAATATTTACCCTTCCAGCGTCCTTGTCAAGGAATCTGGATGAGCGCTTTCTTGTGAGAAGCTCAAAATTTTCCAAGGGAAAAAGTTTAACTTTAAAAGAAAAATCTTTCCTTATTCGGGAAGATACTTAAAATTATTATTTTTGTACACTGGCCGCCCGAGGTGAACAAATTAACATATTTGTGAAACAAACAAATATATACAAATAATGTTTGTATCCACTAGGACAGCGTCGAGCCTGCATCCCGTGAATACTCAATATATTACAATCATAAAAACAAAACTTACAACTGCCATTCAGATAGCAGTTTTAAACAAGCATGACAGGATGTACTGTCCTGCCCATTTAAATCTACAGGAGAAGCAACAACAGCTCTAGCCATACTCACCACATTCTCTTCAGCTTCAAGAAGCGCTTTATTACGCTCTTGGCATAACCGAGCCGCTTCCCTGTTTCCACTGGTCTTATGAACCTGTGGTTCAGTGGGAACTGATTCTTTGGACTGGCTTTCACTCGGACCATCAAAGGTCTCCGTTAAATAAATGAGGTTGTCGACATGACGTCTGACAACTTCCCCATTAGCTTTACGCACGTAAGCAGCAGTAACCTCATTTAGGTCATTAACCTCTACCTTTAATACAACTCCTAATGGGTAATCAAAGGGTTTGGAGAAATTACTCTTTATACATACCAAATCGCCAACCTTCAATAGAGTATGTCCTTTCTTGGAATATCTACCTTTCCGATCAATGGACTGATGTAACAAATTGGCTACAAATTCCTCTCTATACAATTTCTCCAAATTATGTCTAACCTTCTTAAGCTTATTATACTTAGAAAGCAAAAGCTTTTGATTATCTCCAAGTATTTCGTCAGTATAGTCCCACGACTCTTCAAATTCAGTAGAATTAAGTTGAGGAATAATACTAACACAAGGAACATCATAACCTTTTATAACCATCTCTGGAGTCAGAGGTACAGGAACACAATGGTTCGTCTCTAGTTTAGTCAAAGCAGACTTAAAAGCAATAGGTCGCTTATTAATAAGCATTTTACTCTCACTAATTAAATATTCAAAATCAAAGTAGTCCAAAATGTTATTTCTTATACTGGAGGTTATTATCCTCTTTACTTGTTTAACCATTGACTCGACGAGTCCACCAAGTTTAGGAGAATAAGCAGGATATGGGTGAAACTTCATAGCCCGAATATTATATTTTTCAAAAACTCTATACATTCTGCGTCGTTTAAATACGATACAGTTTGCTCAACTCCAGCTACAATTGGACTACCATTGTCACTAACGATCAATGAAGGGATACCATACTCAAATATATGGAGCTGTATAGCTCTGAGAAAAGAAGCCTTCTCCATTGACCTACATAACACCAAGTTAACAGCTCTGGACCATAAACATGAAATTACGAGTACATAAACCTTAGACTTTTGTTTTGCACTATCTGTGACCATAAAAGGTCCACAATGATCAACACAAATATTCCTAAATGGAATAGAATCAGGGTTTATCCTAAAATCTCTGTATGCATTTTGATTAATTTTTATATTACGGGAATTCAACCTCTTGCATACCAGACAATTATTCAATACTTTTTTAACAGTTACAAACCCATTAGTTATCCAAAATTGCTTCCTTAGCAGACTCAAAGTCTTATATATACCAGAATGACCAGTCCTAACATGCATGTCCCAAATAATGCTTTTTGCAACAGGGCAATCCTTTGCTAATAGGATAGGACACTTCTCGCTATAAGAAGCTCTTAAGTTCTTCAGTTTACTTTGTACTCTTATTATATTGTCTTCGTCCAGAAAAAGGTTAAGCTGAACCACTAACTGGTCTGTACATTCTCTCTTTAACAATGATTCGTAAGAATTTCTAAATGTTGATAGCTGTGCCTGCGAAATTAAGTATTTAAAACTCGATAAATATTCATTTCCAGAATTTGGTAACGACTCTGGCTCACCACGTGTACATTTCCACTTTAACTTCAAATTATTCACGAACCTGAATACGTAACTCAGAACCTTCACCGCTTTAGAAAAGCTTGAAAACTTAGTTAACGGAAATAGTGGTTCGGCTTCAGACAAATTAACCTCAACTGGAAAACTACGCACAGGTTTCTGGTCTGGATAGGGAACACTAATTCTAAATTCGGAATCAATATTGTCAACAAATTTAGGCCCAGACAGAAAACATGTATTACGAAGAGTTTTTTCTGATACACACCTCGTCAGAACATCAGCAGGATTACGAATGCCGTCTATATGACAAAAAATTACCGAATGTTTCTCGCACAAGCCAGAAATATCGTTCAGTCTATTATTTATTAAAACATTCTTCTTCTCAATTTTGCCAAAATCTATCTCTTTTGACTTTATCCAATTCAAGGTAATCATCGAGTCCGTGAATGCATATATCTGATCTATCTTAATTGGTCGAACAGCACAAGAAATATTGTCGTATAAATCCAGACTAGCTTTTACAGCAAGATGTAAAGCTATAAGTTCCAAAACGGGAATGGACTTAGTTCTTAGGTTTTTAGAGATTACGGAATTCTTCGCTAAAACTAAATGCATATTAGAAGTGATTACTTCGTGAAGATAAATTGCACAACCTAAAAGTTCTTTACTAGCATCTGCATAGACAACCAAATTATACACACTCTCTCGGTCCCCTATTGAGCGGTTAACAACCACTTCGTTGCTCTTATTTATTTGCTTAGAGATTTTTCCCATTCTTTACGCTGCTCTGGAGTCAACTGATCATCCCAGCGTATTTTACTATCTATTTGAAGTGTATGCAAAAATAATCTTGCTCTATTCAAGATAGGAATGTTTATACCAAAGGGATCAAAATTAGATTGAAAAGTGCTTAGAACTTTCCTTTTAGTGTTGGCTGTGGGATCCAAGTACAGTTTACGTGTTTTAATAGTATCATTCTTCGTATCCCAGTAAAGACCAAACAATTTCTCACAATCCTTTTCACTCTGTAGTTGATACTGCTTGCTTACGTTCGGTGAATTTGTATTGAACTGTTGCAATTCGAACCCATATTTATTAAAAACTTCAGTAGCTAATTTCAAAGCCTTGATAAGATCATCCTCACTGTTAGAAGTATAGGACAAATTATCCATATATGATAAATCATATAATGACTTCCTAATCTCTGTTAACTCAGGATCTTCGTCACTTGCATTAAGAATCAAAATATAGTAAAGTCCAAGCATTAACAAGAACGGCGAAAATCGCATTCCAAATGGTACTCTACAAAATCTATAGCCAATGATAGAAAAATCACCCTTGGACACATCTTTGAACCAAAGAAACAATAACTTATCGGTGTCTTCCCTTCTAAGTAATAGCTGTAAAAATGCTTTCTTCAAGTCAAAAGTTACTAAAAACTTATCAAAACGAAGAAGTAATGTCGCTACTTGAATTTTATGATTTAAGTTAGGTCCTACTTGTGAACATTGGTTATGAGACAGAGACCTAGCACCAGTATTTTCACCCAAATTGGATAAGAAGACTACTCTGCACTTAGTGGATTCAACGTTCTCCCGAAAAACTGCATTATGAGCCAAAAATGATGCGTCATTATCTCTAGAATAGGCGGCTATGTTATCAATACGTTCTATGATCCCATCCATTAATTGTTGATGGATAACCTCATCATACTCTTTCAATTTCTCGGGGGAAAGTTTCTTTCTCTGAGAATTTAAAATACTCTTAGCTAAATTGTAATTTGGAGATAAAAGAGGTGCAATTTCTTTTTTCCAAAGACAAGGCATAATTAACCGTCCAGACTCTTTATCAACTTCTATGCTTGACAAAACATTATTAACTAAATCAGTTTCTTCTTCTGTAACACTAGTATTTCTGGTATCATCATGAATATTAAGCAGAGAATTTAACATATCGTCCAAACAATCTTCTGTAGCCTGTTGAATCTTTGAGTAGTCAAAATCCTTTTTCTCTTTAAGCAAAGAACTAATTGAACTGCATTCTAGTCATATGGGCTTATCGAGCTTAAATTTCGGCAAACTATTAATATTACTCAAATACTGAGACACACTACCCGCCAACATAATTCCAGAGGGTGTATTAAAATAAGTTGAAGGCGGTTTACCCATTTCAGAGAAATTATGCTGAACGAGTGGAAAAATATGATTTTGGTCACTGCCCAACAATATAGATATATTGTCTACTCTATCTTTAACCTTATCCAAATTGATATCTGCTAACCTGTAGCCTTTGCTGTTGAAATGATTTACGACGGACTTTAGTCCAGGAACGTCTATGGCCGTCCGAATGGTCTCTAGACAAACTGCTCTAATCACCTGTTCACCTTGACCCGGTATATCGACGGGAAACTCAACTAAAAAGGAATCATGCGTTTTCTCAGAGTTTATTCCCTTTACGTTCAGTTTGACTTTATCAATTACCTTGCAGTTAGGAATATTATCAGGTGAACCCTTCACAAAGGTAGTTTGCGATCCTAAATCTTTAAAGACTCTCCAAGGAGTTCTACATCCATCCTTGTTTACGAACACTGTCCCCGTAGGAAGTATTACGTCATTATGGATTTGTGAATTATAATTAGCAGTTAACATATTGTTAGAAGTATTCTTGCTACCTATAGCAACTTTCTTACCTTTGTTCGGAGAGCCTATCTGTAACTTAGATTTTTCTTTACTTTTCACAGATTTAAGACTTGGATAGCATAAATAGGACATATGAAATTTATTGCACCTACGGCAAGGATTTAATTTAGTCCTACAATTCTTAATATTATGTTCTAAAGATCCACATTTAATGCAACAGTTTATAGCCTCAAGCCTATCGACTCTACTCTTCGGATCGGTATATTTCGGGCAGAAACTAAGTCTATGGTCCCCAGCATTCGGTTCCTTATCATAGAAACACAGATTACACTTATATCTTGAAGTATCAGGCTTGTCAGTTACATTTGTTGCCAAAGATAATACCTTCGGTTTTACTGTATTCACCTTCTTAGATTGAACTTGCACAAACCTATCATTAGCCTCAAAAACGCTATCCATTATCTCATCGAGACTAGGTTTTGATTTACCTGTAATAGCCGTGACCTCTTTCTTAAATGTATCACACAAGCTATTCCACAAAAAATATTGGACAAATATACTTGCGTCTATTTTTAATGTGCTAACTTGATCTCTTATAACTCGCGCTTGACTTATCCACTTAAATGCATCTACAGCATCATTATTTAGAGTGAGTTTACTAAGAGATGAAATGACAGAATACTGTTGAGTAAGCGTGTCACTAAAGGCCTCGTTAAGTAATTGAACTGCCGCTTCATAACTCAAGTCTTTAAGCGAAAGAGATTCAACTAGCGTTTTCGCTGGTCCGGTCAATTGTTTCGAGAGATATGAAAACTTTTCAAAACTAGATAAACTATACTTCGATATTAAGCTCTCAAACGAAACCAGAAATTTATGATAATTAGCAGGATCCCCATCAAATTTCGGTAGTTCAATATCAGGCAAGGAAATCCGATGTTTACTTTCACCTAAGCGTTTCCCTACATCTGAAGACAATTTCATTTTGTCTAGTTCTTCTTGCAATTCGTGAATTACTCTACAAACATTAAGACTATAATCGTTAGCCGCAACCATTTCCTTTGTCAATTCTTCCTCATCAGTAATCAGGTCATAAATCGATTCATTCAATTTGTCAATTTTATCTAAATTACTCTTTAAATTATCCTTCAGGGTAATTATTTCAAGCTTATCCTCTCTTGCTAAAACCTCTAAGTAAGTTCTTAACAACTTGGTAATAGATCCTTTATGACCTCCTCTCTTCCTAATTGCCGTATCCATTTTCGAAAGAATGGAAGTTACAATTATACGAAAAAAAAAAACATACAGAAAATGTTGAGCTAACAAAGTCAAATATGCATATCAAAACAAAATTTTACCTACCCCGTCATCAGTGCCTTAAAGCTACAAAGAATTTTCCATCACGATTACGTTAAATTACAAAGCAAAACAAAATCCTTTAACTGTGCGGCAAGTACCTGCAAATCACGAGTCATAACCGCAAATATATCCCATTTTTCTTGGAACCGTTATTTTGATATAAACTACATTGTAAGGAAAATTCTGTGGCTAATAAATGGAACACGCGAACGAACTATAGAAACCATTAAATTAATACTAACGCCAAAGAACGGAACGATTTACGAGCTGTCAAAAAGAGCCCCACGTTGGGCGCCATTCACTGAATAAAACAATATTCCACCAAAGTTACTATACAATACAAATATAAACAGGTGTGGAATAGGGGTGAATGGGAAAGAAAGACAGACCAATAATTATTTAATTATTTTTATTAAAATTGGCACTGCACTTTTTGTCAGCTCGACAAATGCGTTTCTGTCTCTTCCAAGGACCCACTTCACATTCAGCGAAAAAAAGTAACGTTACCTATAATCAAAGGAAAAAGTTCAGTTACTTCTAAGAAATTGTTAACTTCACTTGTGATCAATTAAACACAGTTCAAGCAAATTAAAAATCACTTTCGACCTTTTAACTCAATTGAGTTTAAAGCTAGTGCTAAATAAGGAAAGATTTTTCATGGGGCCTTTTGACAATGATCGGCCAAAGCAAAAGCAATGACTACTACCCAACTGGTATAACAAAGCACCTTGGAAACTTTTGTTTTACTCACCCAAACAGAGGCTGACGAAGCACTTTACAAAAGTTAATCCATGAAACTGAAGAAGTTGATGGAGCACTATAACTTTGAGGCCTTGCCAGCTTCATCAGGGCGGGTAGTTAGCGGGATCTGGACTCACGCTCTATATCTCTGACGCAGTACCTCAAACAAATCATCCACAGTTAATTACATATGTTTAAAAGAGAGTTCATAAAGTTTGTTCACCACAGTCGGCGCGTGCACTATCTTGAAGCAGAAATGCTCCAGAGATGGGGGGCAGGGAGCACAAAGCAGCTATATTTGCTGCTATCCGGTAAGTGATACCAACAACTGTTTGCCTTGGTACTTGTACTTGTACTTGTACTTGTACTTGTACTTGTACTGCCAGAGTAGGGTACTTCATATCTTGAAGTTACCTTTTAGCGTCCCTGGCAAGGAATCTGGATGAAGGTTTTCTACAATCCAATATTTAACCTTCCAGCGTCCTTGTCAAGGAATCTGGATGAGCGCTTTCTTGTGAGAAGCTCAAAAGTTTCCAAGGGGAAAAAGTTTAACTTTAAAAGAAAAATCTTTCCTTATTCGGGAAGATACTTAAAATTATTATTTTTGTACACTGGCCGCCCGAGGTGAACAAATTAACATATTTGTGAAACAAACAAATATATACAAATAATGTTTGTATCCACTAGGACAGCGTCAAGCCTACATCCCGTGAATACTCAATATATTACAATCATAAAAACAAAACTTACAACTGCCATTCAGATAGCAGTTTTAAACAAGCATGACAGGGTGTACTGTCCTGCCCATTTAAATCTACAGGAGAAGCAACAACAGCTCTAGCCATACTCACCACATTCTCTTCAGCTTCAAGAAGCGCTTTATTACGCTCTTGGCATAACCGAGCCGCTTCCCTGTTTCCACTGGTCTTATGAACCTGTGGTTCAGTGGGAACTGATTCTTTGGACTGGCTTTCACTCGGACCATCAAAGGTCTCCGTTAAATAAATGAGGTTGTCGACATGACGTCTGACAACTTCCCCATTAGCTTTACGCACGTAAGCAGCAGTAACCTCATTTAGGTCATTAACCTCTACCTTTAATACAACTCCTAATGGGTAATCAAAGGGTTTGGAGAAATTACTCTTTATACATACCAAATCGCCAACCTTCAATAGAGTATGTCCTTTCTTGGAATATCTACCTTTCCGATCAATGGACTGATGTAACAAATTGGCTACAAATTCCTCTCTATACAATTTCTCCAAATTATGTCTAACCTTCTTAAGCTTATTATACTTAGACAGCAAAAGCTTTTGATTATCTCCAAGTATTTCGTCAGTATAGTCCCACGACTCTTCAAATTCAGTAGAATTAAGTTGAGGAATAATACTAACACAAGGAACATCATAACCTTTTATAACCATCTCTGGAGTCAGAGGTACAGGAACACAATGGTTCGTCTCTAGTTTAGTCAAAGCAGACTTAAAAGCAATAGGTCGCTTATTAATAAGCATTTTACTCTCACTAATTAAATATTCAAAATCAAAGTAGTCCAAAATGTTATTTCTTATACTGGAGGTTATTATCCTCTTTACTTGTTTAACCATTGACTCGACGAGTCCACCAAGTTTAGGAGAATAAGCAGGATATGGGTGAAACTTCATAGCCCGAATATTATATTTTTCAAAAACTCTATACATTCTGCGTCGTTTAAATACGATACAGTTTGCTCAACTCCAGCTACAATTGGACTACCATTGTCACTAACGATCAATGAAGGGATACCATACTCAAATATATGGAGCTGTATAGCTCTGAGAAAAGAAGCCTTCTCCATTGACCTACATAACACCAAGTTAACAGCTCTGGACCATAAACATGAAATTACGAGTACATAAACCTTAGACTTTTGTTTTGCACTATCTGTGACCATAAAAGGTCCACAATGATCAACACAAATATTCCTAAATGGAATAGAATCAGGGTTTATCCTAAAATCTCTGTATGCATTTTGATTAATTTTTATATTACGGAATTCAACCTCTTGCATACCAGACAATTATTCAATACTTTTTAACAGTTACAAACCCATTAGTTATCCAAAATTGCTTCCTTAGCAGACTCAAAGTCTTATATATACCAGAATGACCAGTCCTAACATGCATGTCCCAAATAATGCTTTTTGCAACAGGGCAATCCTTTGCTAATAGGATAGGACACTTCTCGCTATAAGAAGCTCTTAAGTTCTTCAGTTTACTTTGTACTCTTATTATATTGTCTTCGTCCAGAAAAAGGTTAAGCTGAACCACTAACTGGTCTGTACATTCTCTCTTTAACAATGATTCGTAAGAATTTCTAAATGTTGATAGCTGTGCCTGCGAAATTAAGTATTTAAAACTCGATAAATATTCATTTCCAGAATTTGGTAACGACTCTGGCTCACCACGTGTACATTTCCACTTTAACTTCAAATTATTCACGAACCTGAATACGTAACTCAGAACCTTCACCGCTTTAGAAAAGCTTGAAAACTTAGTTAACGGAAATAGTGGTTCGGCTTCAGACAAATTAACCTCAACTGGAAAACTACGCACAGGTTTCTGGTCTGGATAGGGAACACTAATTCTAAATTCGGAATCAATATTGTCAAACAAATTTAGGACCAGACAGAAAACATGTATTACGAAGAGTTTTTTCTGATACACACCTCGTCAGAACATCAGCAGGATTACGAATGCCGTCTATATGACAAAAATTACCGAATGTTTCTCGCACAAGCCAGAAATATCGTTCAGTCTATTATTTATTAAAACATTCTTCTTCTCAATTTTGCCAAAATCTATCTCTTTTGACTTTATCCAATTCAAGGTAATCATCGAGTCCGTGAATGCATATATCTGATCTATCTTAATTGGTCGAACAGCACAAGACATATTGTCGTATAAATCCAGACTAGCTTTTACAGCAAGATGTAAAGCTATAAGTTCCAAAACGGGAATGGACTTAGTTCTTAGGTTTTTAGAGATTACGGAATTCTTCGCTAAAACTAAATGCATATTAGAAGTGATTACTTCGTGAAGATAAATTGCACAACCTAAAAGTTCTTTACTAGCATCTGCATAGACAACCAAATTATACACACTCTCTCGGTCCCCTATTGAGCGGTTAACAACCACTTCGTTGCTCTTATTTATTTGCTTAGAGATTTTTCCCCATTCTTTACGCTGCTCTGGAGTCAACTGATCATCCCAGCGTATTTTACTATCTATTTGAAGTTTATGCAAAAATAATCTTGCTCTATTCAAGATAGGAATGTTTATACCAAAGGGATCAAAATTAGATTGAAAAGTGCTTAGAACTTTCCTTTTAGTGTTGGCTGTGGGATCCAAGTACAGTTTACGTGTTTTAATAGTATCATTCTTCGTATCCCAGTAAAGACCAAACAATTTCTCACAATCCTTTTCACTCTGTAGTTGATACTGCTTGCTTACGTTCGGTGAATTTGTATTGAACTGTTGCAATTCGAACCCATATTTATTAAAAACTTCAGTAGCTAATTTCAAAGCCTTGATAAGATCATCCTCACTGTTAGAAGTATAGGACAAATTATCCATATATGATAAATCATATAATGACTTCCTAATCTCTGTTAACTCAGGATCTTCGTCACTTGCATTAAGAATCAAAATATAGTAAAGTCCAAGCATTAACAAGAACGGCGAAAATCGCATTCCAAATGGTACTCTACAAAATCTATAGCCAATGATAGAAAAATCACCCTTGGACACATCTTTGAACCAAAGAAACAATAACTTATCGGTGTCTTCCCTTCTAAGTAATAGCTGTAAAAATGCTTTCTTCAAGTCAAAAGTTACTAAAAACTTATCAAAACGAAGAAGTAATGTCGCTACTTGAATTTTATGATTTAAGTTAGGTCCTACTTGTGAACATTGGTTATGAGACAGAGACCTAGCACCAGTATTTTCACCCAAATTGGATAAGAAGACTACTCTGCACTTAGTGGATTCAACGTTCTCCCGAAAAACTGCATTATGAGCCAAAAATGATGCGTCATTATCTCTAGAATAGGCGGCTATGTTATCAATACGTTCTATGATCCCATCCATTAATTGTTGATGGATAACCTCATCATACTCTTTCAATTTCTCGGGGAAAGTTTCTTTCTGAGAATTTAAAATACTCTTAGCTAAATTGTAATTTGGAGATAAAAGAGGTGCAATTTCTTTTTTCCAAAGACAAGGCATAATTAACCGTCCAGACTCTTTATCAACTTCTATGCTTGACAAAACATTATTAACTAAATCAGTTTCTTCTTCTGTAACACTAGTATTTCTAGTATCATCATGAATATTAAGCAGAGAATTTAACATATCGTCCAAACAATCTTCTGTAGCCTGTTGAATCTTTGAGTAGTCAAAATCCTTTTTCTCTTTAAGCAAAGAACTAATTGAACTGCATTCTAGTCATATGGGCTTATCGAGCTTAAATTTCGGCAAACTATTAATATTACTCAAATACTGAGACACACTACCCGCCAACATAATTCCAGAGGGTGTATTAAAATAAGTTGAAGGCGGTTTACCCATTTCAGAGAAATTATGCTGAACGAGTGGAAAAATATGATTTTGGTCACTGCCCAACAATATAGATATATTGTCTACTCTATCTTTAACCTTATCCAAATTGATATCTGCTAACCTGTAGCCTTTGCTGTTGAAATGATTTACGACGGACTTTAGTCCAGGAACGTCTATGGCCGTCCGAATGGTCTCTAGACAAACTGCTCTAATCACCTGTTCACCTTGACCCGGTATATCGACGGGAAACTCAACTAAAAAGGAATCATGCGTTTTCTCAGAGTTTATTCCCTTTACGTTCAGTTTGACTTTATCAATTACCTTGCAGTTAGGAATATTATCAGGTGAACCCTTCACAAAGGTAGTTTGCGATCCTAAATCTTTAAAGACTCTCCAAGGAGTTCTACATCCATCCTTGTTTACGAACACTGTCCCCGTAGGAAGTATTACGTCATTATGGATTTGTGAATTATAATTAGCAGTTAACATATTGTTAGAAGTATTCTTGCTACCTATAGCAACTTTCTTACCTTTGTTCGGAGAGCCTATCTGTAACTTAGATTTTTCTTTACTTTTCACAGATTTAAGACTTGGATAGCATAAATAGGACATATGAAATTTATTGCACCTACGGCAAGGATTTAATTTAGTCCTACAATTCTTAATATTATGTTCTAAAGATCCACATTTAATGCAACAGTTTATAGCCTCAAGCCTATCGACTCTACTCTTCGGATCGGTATATTTCAGGGCAGAAACTAAGTCTATGGTCCCCAGCATTCGGTTCCTTATCATAGAAACACAGATTACACTTATATCTTGAAGTCTCAGGCTTGTCAGTTACATTTGTTGCCAAAGATAATACCTTCGGTTTTACTGTATTCACCTTCTTAGATTGAACTTGCACAAACCTATCATTAGCCTCAAAAACGCTATCCATTATCTCATCGAGACTAGGTTTTGATTTACCTGTAATAGCCGTGACCTCTTTCTTAAATGTATCACACAAGCTATTCCACAAAAAATATTGGACAAATATACTTGCGTCTATTTTTAATGTGCTAACTTGATCTCTTATAACTCGCGCTTGACTTATCCACTTAAATGCATCTACAGCATCATTATTTAGAGTGAGTTTACTAAGAGATGAAATGACAGAATACTGTTGAGTAAGCGTGTCACTAAAGGCCTCGTTAAGTAATTGAACTGCCGCTTCATAACTCAAGTCTTTAAGCGAAAGAGATTCAACTAGCGTTTTCGCTGGTCCGGTCAATTGTTTCGAGAGATATGAAAACTTTTCAAAACTAGATAAACTATACTTCGATATTAAGCTCTCAAACGAAACCAGAAATTTATGATAATTAGCAGGATCCCCATCAAATTTCGGTAGTTCAATATCAGGCAAGGAAATCCGATGTTTACTTTCACCTAAGCGTTTCCCTACATCTGAAGACAATTTCATTTTGTCTAGTTCTTCTTGCAATTCGTGAATTACTCTACAAACATTAAGACTATAATCGTTAGCCGCAACCATTTCCTTTGTCAATTCTTCCTCATCAGTAATCAGGTCATAAATCGATTCATTCAATTTGTCAATTTTATCTAAATTACTCTTTAAATTATCCATCAGGGTAATTATTTCAAGCTTATCCTCTCTTGCTAAAACCTCTAAGTAAGTTCTTAACAACTTGGTAATAGATCCTTTATGACCTCCTCTCTTCCTAATTGCCGTATCCATTTTCGAAAGAATGGAAGTTACAATTATACGAAAAAAAAAAAACTTATACAGAAAATGTTGAGCTAACAAAGTCAAATATGCATATCAAAACAAAATTTTACCTACCCCCGTCATCAGTGCCTTAAAGCTACAAAGAATTTTCCATCACGATTACGTTAAATTACAAAGCAAAACAAAATCCTTTAACTGTGCGGCAAATACCTGCAAATCACGAGTCATAACCGCAAATATATCCCATTTTTCTTGGAACCGTTATTTTGATATAAACTACATTGTAAGGAAAATTCTGTGGCTAATAAATGGAACACGCGAACGAACTATAGAAACCATTAAATTAATACTAACGCCAAAGAACGGAACGATTTACGAGCTGTCAAAAAGAGCCCCACGTTGGGCGCCATTCACTGAACAAAACAATATTCCACTAAAGTTACTATACAATACAAATATAAACAGGTGTGGAATAGGGGTGAATGGGAAAGAAAGACAGACCAATAATTATTTAATTATTTTTATTAAAATTGGCACTGCACTTTTTGTCAGCTCGACAAATGCGTTTCTGTCTCTTCCAAGGACCCACTTCACATTCAGCGAAAAAGTAACGTTACCTATAATCAAAGGAAAAAGTTCAGTTACTTCTAAGAAATTGTTAACTTCACTTGTGATCAATTAAACACAGTTCAAGCAAATTAAAAATCACTTTCGACCTTTTAACTCAATTGAGTTTAAAGCTAGTGCTAAATAAGGAAAGATTTTTCATGGGGCCTTTTGACAATGATCGGCCAAAGCAAAAGCAATGACTACTACCCAACTGGTATAACAAAGCACCTTGGAAACTTTTGTTTTACTCACCCAAACAGAGGCTGACGAAGCACTTTACAAAAGTTAATCCATGAAACTGAAGAAGTTGATGGAGCACTATAACTTTGAGGCCTTGCCAACTTCATCAGGGCGGGTAGTTAGCGGGATCTGGACTCACGCTCTATATCTCTGACGCAGTACCTCAAACAAATCATCCACAGTTAATTACATATGTTTAAAAGAGAGTTCATAAAGTTTGTTCACCACAGTCGGCGCGTGCACTATCTTGAAGCAGAAATGCTCCAGAGATGGGGGGCAGGGAGCACAAAGCAGCTATATTTGCTGCTATCCGGTAAGTGATACCAACAACTGTTTGCCTTGGTACTTGTTGTACTTGTACTTGTACTTGTACTTGTACTGCCAGAGTAGGGTACTTCATATCTTGAAGTTACCTTTTAGCGTCCCTGGCAAGGAATCTGGATGAAGGTTTTCTACAATCCAATATTTAACCTTCCAGCGTCCTTGTCAAGGAATCTGGATGAGCGCTTTCTTGTGAGAAGCTCAAAAGTTTCCAAGGGGAAAAAAGTTTAACTTTAAAAGAAAAATCTTTCCTTATTCGGGAAGATACTTAAAATTATTATTTTTGTACACTGGCCGCCTGAGGTGAACAAATTAACATATTTGTGAAACAAACAAATATATACAAATAATGTTTGTATCCACTAGGACAGCGTCAAGCCTACATCCCGTGAATACTCAATATATTACAATCATAAAAACAAAACTTACAACTGCCATTCAGATAGCAGTTTTAAACAAGCATGACAGGATGTACTGTCCTGCCCATTTAAATCTACAGGAGAAGCAACAACAGCTCTAGCCATACTCACCACATTCTCTTCAGCTTCAAGAAGCGCTTTATTACGCTCTTGGCATAACCGAGCCGCTTCCCTGTTTCCACTGGTCTTATGAACCTGTGGTTCAGTGGGAACTGATTCTTTGGACTGGCTTTCACTCGGACCATCAAAGGTCTCCGTTAAATAAATGAGGTTGTCGACATGACGTCTGACAACTTCCCCATTAGCTTTACGCACGTAAGCAGCAGTAACCTCATTTAGGTCATTAACCTCTACCTTTAATACAACTCCTAATGGGTAATCAAAGGGTTTGGAGAAATTACTCTTTATACATACCAAATCGCCAACCTTCAATAGAGTATGTCCTTTCTTGGAATATCTACCTTTCCGATCAATGGACTGATGTAACAAATTGGCTACAAATTCCTCTCTATACAATTTCTCCAAATTATGTCTAACCTTCTTAAGCTTATTATACTTAGACAGCAAAAGCTTTTGATTATCTCCAAGTATTTCGTCAGTATAGTCCCACGACTCTTCAAATTCAGTAGAATTAAGTTGAGGAATAATACTAACACAAGGAACATCATAACCTTTTATAACCATCTCTGGAGTCAGAGGTACAGGAACACAATGGTTCGTCTCTAGTTTAGTCAAAGCAGACTTAAAAGCAATAGGTCGCTTATTAATAAGCATTTTACTCTCACTAATTAAATATTCAAAATCAAAGTAGTCCAAAATGTTATTTCTTATACTGGAGGTTATTATCCTCTTTACTTGTTTAACCATTGACTCGACGAGTCCACCAAGTTTAGGAGAATAAGCAGGATATGGGTGAAACTTCATAGCCCGAATATTATATTTTTCAAAAAACTCTATACATTCTGCGTCGTTTAAATACGATACAGTTTGCTCAACTCCAGCTACAATTGGACTACCATTGTCACTAACGATCAATGAAGGGATACCATACTCAAATATATGGAGCTGTATAGCTCTGAGAAAAGAAGCCTTCTCCATTGACCTACATAACACCAAGTTAACAGCTCTGGACCATAAACATGAAATTACGAGTACATAAACCTTAGACTTTTGTTTTGCACTATCTGTGACCATAAAAGGTCCACAATGATCAACACAAATATTCCTAAATGGAATAGAATCAGGGTTTATCCTAAAATCTCTGTATGCATTTTGATTAATTTTTATATTACGGGAATTCAACCTCTTGCATACCAGACAATTATTCAATACTTTTTTAACAGTTACAAACCCATTAGTTATCCAAAATTGCTTCCTTAGCAGACTCAAAGTCTTATATATACCAGAATGACCAGTCCTAACATGCATGTCCCAAATAATGCTTTTTGCAACAGGGCAATCCTTTGCTAATAGGATAGGACACTTCTCGCTATAAGAAGCTCTTAAGTTCTTCAGTTTACTTTGTACTCTTATTATATTGTCTTCGTCCAGAAAAAGGTTAAGCTGAACCACTAACTGGTCTGTACATTCTCTCTTTAACAATGATTCGTAAGAATTTCTAAATGTTGATAGCTGTGCCTGCGAAATTAAGTATTTAAAACTCGATAAATATTCATTTCCAGAATTTGGTAACGACTCTGGCTCACCACGTGTACATTTCCACTTTAACTTCAAATTATTCACGAACCTGAATACGTAACTCAGAACCTTCACCGCTTTAGAAAAGCTTGAAAACTTAGTTAACGGAAATAGTGGTTCGGCTTCAGACAAATTAACCTCAACTGGAAAACTACGCACAGGTTTCTGGTCTGGATAGGGAACACTAATTCTAAATTCGGAATCAATATTGTCAACAAATTTAGGCCCAGACAGAAAACATGTATTACGAAGAGTTTTTTCTGATACACACCTCGTCAGAACATCAGCAGGATTACGAATGCCGTCTATATGACAAAAATTACCGAATGTTTCTCGCACAAGCCAGAAATATCGTTCAGTCTATTATTTATTAAAACATTCTTCTTCTCAATTTTGCCAAAATCTATCTCTTTTGACTTTATCCAATTCAAGGTAATCATCGAGTCCGTGAATGCATATATCTGATCTATCTTAATTGGTCGAACAGCACAAGACATATTGTCGTATAAATCCAGACTAGCTTTTACAGCAAGATGTAAAGCTATAAGTTCCAAAACGGGAATGGACTTAGTTCTTAGGTTTTTAGAGATTACGGAATTCTTCGCTAAAACTAAATGCATATTAGAAGTGATTACTTCGTGAAGATAAATTGCACAACCTAAAAGTTCTTTACTAGCATCTGCATAGACAACCAAATTATACACACTCTCTCGGTCCCCTATTGAGCGGTTAACAACCACTTCGTTGCTCTTATTTATTTGCTTAGAGATTTTTCCCCATTCTTTACGCTGCTCTGGAGTCAACTGATCATCCCAGCGTATTTTTACTATCTATTTGAAGTTTATGCAAAAATAATCTTGCTCTATTCAAGATAGGAATGTTTATACCAAAGGGATCAAAATTAGATTGAAAAGTGCTTAGAACTTTCCTTTTAGTGTTGGCTGTGGGATCCAAGTACAGTTTACGTGTTTTAATAGTATCATTCTTCGTATCCCAGTAAAGACCAAACAATTTCTCACAATCCTTTTCACTCTGTAGTTGATACTGCTTGCTTACGTTCGGTGAATTTGTATTGAACTGTTGCAATTCGAACCCATATTTATTAAAAACTTCAGTAGCTAATTTCAAAGCCTTGATAAGATCATCCTCACTGTTAGAAGTATAGGACAAATTATCCATATATGATAAATCATATAATGACTTCCTAATCTCTGTTAACTCAGGATCTTCGTCACTTGCATTAAGAATCAAAATATAGTAAAGTCCAAGCATTAACAAGAACGGCGAAAATCGCATTCCAAATGGTACTCTACAAAATCTATAGCCAATGATAGAAAAATCACCCTTGGACACATCTTTGAACCAAAGAAACAATAACTTATCGGTGTCTTCCCTTCTAAGTAATAGCTGTAAAAATGCTTTCTTTAAGTCAAAAGTTACTAAAAACTTATCAAAACGAAGAAGTAATGTCGCTACTTGAATTTTATGATTTAAGTTAGGTCCTACTTGTGAACATTGGTTATGAGACAGAGACCTAGCACCAGTATTTTCACCCAAATTGGATAAGAAGACTACTCTGCACTTAGTGGATTCAACGTTCTCCTGAAAAACTGCATTATGAGCCAAAAATGATGCGTCATTATCTCTAGAATAGGCGGCTATGTTATCAATACGTTCTATGATCCCATCCATTAATTGTTGATGGATAACCTCATCATACTCTTTCAATTTCTCAATGAAAGTTTCTTTCTCTGAGAATTTAAAATACTCTTAGCTAAATTGTAATTTGGAGATAAAAGAGGTGCAATTTCTTTTTTCCAAAGACAAGGCATAATTAACCGTCCAGACTCTTTATCAACTTCTATGCTTGACAAAACATTATTAACTAAATCAGTTTCTTCTTCTGTAACACTAGTATTTCTAGTATCATCATGAATATTAAGCAGAGAATTTAACATATCGTCCAAACAATCTTCTGTAGCCTGTTGAATCTTTGAGTAGTCAAAATCCTTTTTCTCTTTAAGCAAAGAACTAATTGAACTGCATTCTAGTCATATGGGCTTATCGTGCTTAAATTTCGGCAAACTATTAATATTACTCAAATACTGAGAGACACTACCCGCCAACATAATTCCAGAGGGTGTATTAAAATAAGTCGAAGGCGGTTTACCCATTTCAGAGAAATTATGCTGAACGAGTGGAAAAATATGATTTTGGTCACTGCCCAACAATATAGATATATTGTCTACTCTATCTTTAACCTTATCCAAATTGATATCTGCTAACCTGTAGCCTTTGCTGTTGAAATGATTTACGACGGACTTTAGTCCAGGAACGTCTATGGCCGTCCGAATGGTCTTTAGACAAACTGCTCTAATCACCTGTTCACCTTGACCCGGTATATCGACGGGAAACTCAACTAAAAAGGAATCATGCGTTTTCTCAGAGTTTATTCCCTTTACGTTCAGTTTGACTTTATCAATTACCTTGCAGTTAGGAATATTATCAGGTGAACCCTTCACAAAGGTAGTTTGCGATCCTAAATCTTTAAAGACTCTCCAAGGAGTTCTACATCCATCCTTGTTTACGAACACTGTCCCCGTAGGAAGTATTACGTCATTATGGATTTGTGAATTATAATTAGCAGTTAACATATTGTTAGAAGTATTCTTGCTACCTATAGCAACTTTCTTACCTTTGTTCGGAGAGCCTATCTGTAACTTAGATTTTTCTTTACTTTTCACAGATTTAAGACTTGGATAGCATAAATAGGACATATGAAATTTATTGCACCTACGGCAAGGATTTAATTTAGTCCTACAATTCTTAATATTATGTTCTAAAGATCCACATTTAATGCAACAGTTTATAGCCTCAAGCCTATCGACTCTACTCTTCGGATCGGTATATTTCAGGCAGAAACTAAGTCTATGGTCCCCAGCATTCGGTTCCTTATCATAGAAACACAGATTACACTTATATCTTGAAGTATCAGGCTTGTCAGTTACATTTGTTGCCAAAGATAATACCTTCATTTTACTGTATTCACCTTCTTAGATTGAACTTGCACAAACCTATCATTAGCCTCAAAAACGCTATCCATTATCTCATCGAGACTAGGTTTTGATTTACCTGTAATAGCCGTGACCTCTTTCTTAAAATGTATCACACAAGCTATTCCACAAAAAATATTGGACAAATATACTTGCGTCTATTTTTAATGTGCTAACTTGATCTCTTATAACTCGCGCTTGACTTATCCACTTAAATGCATCTACAGCATCATTATTTAGAGTGAGTTTACTAAGAGATGAAATGACAGAATACTGTTGAGTAAGCGTGTCACTAAAGGCCTCGTTAAGTAATTGAACTGCCGCTTCATAACTCAAGTCTTTAAGCGAAAGAGATTCAACTAGCGTTTTCGCTGGTCCGGTCAATTGTTTCGAGAGATATGAAAACTTTTCAAAACTAGATAAACTATACTTCGATATTAAGCTCTCAAACGAAACCAGAAATTTATGATAATTAGCAGGATCCCCATCAAATTTCGGTAGTTCAATATCAGGCAAGGAAATCCGATGTTTACTTTCACCTAAGCGTTTCCCTACATCTGAAGACAATTTCATTTTGTCTAGTTCTTCTTGCAATTCGTGAATTACTCTACAAACATTAAGACTATAATCGTTAGCCAAACCATTTCCTTTGTCAATTCTTCCTCATCAGTAATCAGGTCATAAATCGATTCATTCAATTTGTCAATTTTATCTAAATTACTCTTTAAATTATCCATCAGGGTAATTATTTCAAGCTTATCCTCTCTTGCTAAAACCTCTAAGTAAGTTCTTAACAACTTGGTAATAGATCCTTTATGACCTCCTCTCTTCCTAATTGCCGTATCCATTTTCTTGAAAAAATGGAAGTTACAATTATACGAAAAAAAAACTTATACAGAAAATGTTGAGCTAACAAAGTCAAATATGCATATCAAAACAAAATTTTACCTACCCCCAAGTCATCAGTGCCTTAAAGCTACAAAGAATTTTCCATCACGATTACGTTAAATTACAAAGCAAAACAAAATCCTTTAACTGTTAATACTGCAAGTACCTGCAAATCACGAGTCATAACCGCAAAAATATCCCATTTTTCTTGGAACAGTTATTTTGATATAAACTACATTGTAAGGAAAATTCTGTGGCTAATAAATGGAACACGCGAACGAACTATAGAAACCATTAAATTAATACTAACGCCAAAGAACGGAACGATTTACGAGCTGTCAAAAAGAGCCCAACGTTGGGCGCCATTCACTGAATAAAACAATATTCCATCAAAGTTACTATACAATACAAATATAAACAGGTGTGGAATAGGGGTGAATGGGAAAGAAAGACAGACCAATAATTATTTAATTATTTTTATTAAAATTGGCACTGCACTTTTTGTCAGCTCGACAAATGCGTTTCTGTCTCTTCCAAGGACCCACTTCACATTCAGCGAAAAAGTAACGTTACCTATAATCAAAGGAAAAAGTTCAGTTACTTCTAAGAAATTGTTAACTTCACTTGTGATCAATTAAACACAGTTCAAGCAAATTAAAAATCACTTTCGACCTTTTAACTCAATTGAGTTTAAAGCTAGTGCTAAATAAGGAAAGATTTTCATGGGGCCTTTTGACAATGATCGGCCAAAGCAAAAGCAATGACTACTACCCAACTGGTATAACAAAGCACCTTGGAAACTTTTGTTTTACTCACCCAAACAGAGGCTGACGAAGCACTTTACAAAAGTTAATCCATGAAACTGAAGAAGTTGATGGAGCACTATAACTTTGAGGCCTTGCCAGCTTCATCAGGGCGGGTAGTTAGCGGGATCTGGACTCACGCTCTATATCTCTGACGCAGTACCTCAAACAAATCATCCACAGTTAATTACATATGTTTAAAAGAGAGTTCATAAAGTTTGTTCACCACAGTCGGCGCGTGCACTATCTTGAAGCAGAAATGCTCCAGAGATGGGGGCAGGAGCACAAAGCAGCTATATTTGCTGCTATCCGGTAAGTGATACCAACAACTGTTTGCCTTGGTACTTGTACTTGTACTTGTACTTGTACTTTTACTTGTACTGCCAGAGTAGGGTACTTCATATCTTGAAGTTACCTTTACCTTTCTGGATGAAGGTTTTCTACAATCCAATATTTAACTTCCAGCGTCCTTGTCAAGGAATCTGGATGAAGGTTTTAACTTTAAAAGAAAAATCTTTCAATATTTATTTTTGTACAGAATGTGCGTAAATTATTAGTGCCTCCTATTACTGTATAATACCTGTATGGAGAAGGTCATAAAATATGGAATCTGGATGATTTCAATTAAGACATAAAGCAGAGTTTTTATTTCATTATCTGATTATATCCGAAAAAATGCTCAAAATCCATGTTTAAACAAACAAGGGGAAAAAGAAAAGTTTAACTTTAAAAGAAAAATTCAATTTCAAAGCCTTATTCAAATGGAGTTCACAAGAGAAATGGACATTTGTGCCAAAAATTGATTTATTCATCTCATGGGACAAAAGAGCTGACTCGTCATCTGCTTCAACTCCAGGACCTGAGTACAGACTTGCCTCTCCGTGAGACTTGGAGTTTGTATATATATATATGTATATATATATATATATATATATATATATATATATATATATATATATATATATATATATATATATATATATATATATATATATATATATATATATATATATATATATATATATATATATATATATATTACTAGAAGGACCTCATTCAAACTGGAGCCAAATTATCAAGTATCCGTACGGATACTTGATAATGTGGACTGTTTGTCCAAGAAAGCTTGTAACTTTTTCTGAATAAAAAACTCCATTAGATACCATCCTTTGAATGAGGTCCTTTTAGTAATTCTACTAATGCACAGAACAATTGTGTATGTGACAAAGTTTATATATATATATATATATGTATATATATATATATATATATATATATATATATATATATATATATATATATATATATATATATATATATATATATATATATATATATCAATATATATATATATATATATATATATATATATATATATATATATATATATATATATATATATATATATATATATATATATATATATATATATATATATATATATATATATATATATATATATATATATATATATATATATATATATATATATATATATATATATATATATATATATATATATATATATATATATATATATATATATACAAACTGCTAGATTCAACTTTTTGTTTACTTGTTTACCGAAATTCATCACTAACCTCTTAATGCTATTTCTTGAGGCACTTTTGGGTGGCCTTTTCAGTTTCACTGGTCGTTGTAAATGGTTATATACGAGACATCAAAAATCATCTCATTTTCATATTTTCCACGGACCCTAAGATGCTTTTGGTTCTCTAATAAAATTTGGCTTTCCCATATTTCATTTTGGAAAATTAGCCCCTGCCTCCCAATTTAAAGATTAGTTTGTTGATTTTGCTCATTTTATAAATATTTTGGTAACTTATTATACGAATCCTTGAGATCATCATAGAAATCAATACAATGGTTACACACACACACACACAATATAATATATATATATATATATATATATATATATATATATATATATATATATATATATATATATATATATATATATATATATATATATATATATATATATATATATATATATATATATATATATATATATATATATATATATATATATATATATATATATATATATATATATATATATATATATATATATATATATATATATATATATATATATATATATATATATATATATATATATATATATATATATATATATATATATATATATATATATATATATATATATATATATATATATATATATATATATATATATATATACATACATATATATATATATATA
>NC_089766.1:30307288-30320316 GCF_040412425.1 Macrobrachium rosenbergii | reverse complement strand
CAAGATAGTGATCTCATTTCCAAGGCTAAAAAGGAAAAAATAAAACATACGTTACAAACTCGTCCAGCGAGATTAACATAAATTATTATATGCAATAAGCACACAAAAATCTGAAAACACACAATGTAATAAAGACTAAGGTTCGGGAAAGGTCAAAGGTCAACCGGCTGAGTGACCCTTTCCACTGCCTCGCTTGTCAGGTCTCACGAGGCTTAGGCTCTGATGATGTGCTTCAAGGAGCGTTCGGTCTCAAAGGCGGTGCGCAATGGCCTCTCCCTTGCCTTTGCAGCCCCTCGGCAGTATCCTCTGTGATTCACATGAAATGCAGAAGGAAACCTTGACAGATAAAACTGGTAAAATGCAGATATAAAACAATCGATAACTTTCCTTCGTTGGGTTGTTAAATGGAGTTATGAAGAACGGACATCAATAAATTGGTTTGTAAAACGCAAAAACTAAAACACACTGCTTAGAATTTTAAAAAGTTTGTAGTATTATTCCGAATAAATGCATTGTTAATTTCTTCTGACAAAAAAAAAATCCAATCAATTAGCATATGTTAATTTTAAAGATAATGATAATTCCAAGTAGTCCCTTTAAGGTATCAGGACTTTTAAATAGTTTGAAAATATTTCTTCATCATTGACGTCACCTATTAGACAAAAATCTGCAGAATTTTCTAGTAGTTGAATTTGCTTACTCAAACAACTTTATAGTGAAAAAAACAAAGGATCATTAGAAAAGTAGAGAATCTGCGGAGGGAAAGGCAGATAACAAAATAGACTTCATTTAAGGATATGTTTTTTTAATGTCTCCTGCAAGTCGATGCAGCCCGTACCCAGCAATGCTCCGACACCAGTAGCTGCTCAAAATCATTTTCCAATACCACGCGTGGAGAATATTACCGTTTATAGAGAGAGAGAGAGAGAGAGAGAGAGAGAGAGAGAGAGAGAGAGAGAGAGAGAGAGAGAGAGAGAGTGGACACAGGCTCTGGTAATATCCCAAAACCACCTCGTCTTCCTTTGAGAGGCTCCAAGAAATTTGGGAAAAAGCACGACAGTGTCTGTCACTGATTTTCTTGAGATAATCACAATGGCAGCGGTGCCGTTACGGAATGCACTTCATGTGCATGAGGGAAAAAGTGCGGAAACTGAATTTTTTACGGTTCAAATGTTAAATAAAATATACTGAAGGAACAATTAATTAAAATATTAACTCAAAATACGAAAGACATGCAACGAAGGTGAAAATTAAGGCTAGGAAATAATTTACTTTAAGTTACGTTGTGGAGGTGTGTCGGGAAATTTTTGTTTGACCATTTTTTTCAATCTAGCAAAGGGTATCAAAATACATATATTGCACATATCCCTTTGGGATTTGCCTAACAGTGTATGTATGTATATATATATATATATATATATATATATATATATATATATATATATATATATATATATATATATATATATATATATATATATATATATATATATATATATATATATATATATATATATATATATATTTATATATATATATTTTTATATTTTTTATATATATTTTTTTTTTTTTTTTTTTTTTTTACGGCCATTACAGGAAATGGTTGAGATAATCTTTGGCATTTTGTCTTCGTTGTCAGTCGGTAAAATAATAATGATAGTGATATTTATAACTATAATGATTCTGTCCCTAAGGTAACTGAAATCTACACTTTGAAGATGTAAAAGAAATCCTTTTAGATTTTCAAAACCAGTTTCCTGAGTCCTACATAATATTCTGTGAGGGCAGTTAAGTGATAGCAAGTTTTTCTGAGTGTTTGGGAGAGATAGTGTGACGGGGAATGGAGCTTTCAATAAAAATCAGTAAGAGAGAGAGAGAGAGAGAGAGAGAGAGAGAGAGAGAGAGAGAGAGGGAGGGAGCAGGATCCTTTCAATGTAAAAGGAATTGAAGAGTTCTATTGCCATAATCCTCTCCTTTACAAGAAATCTTCTCTCTTCCTCTGCCCAAAGAAATTTCTATCTCCTACAATCTTCTCAGCATTGGGCGCCGAGTACTCCATATCAGATGATAGCTTTGTTTACCTGGCGTCACTGTTTAGGAAACCTTTTTTTTTTTTTACATATAAAGTCATTCAGGTTAACTTGAGATGACTTTCATCCTCCATTTCTTCAGTTGGTGGATCTGTATTCATATTATTGTGAGGAGTTTTTCTCTCTGCCTCTTTCGCTTTCGCTTTGTTTGTGAGGAATTGAGTGATGGATTTCATTGCTATTATACCAGTTGGCCCTTTTGCCTTTTTCCTCATATATCGGGATGTCTTGAGAACTTCGTTTTGTCACTGCTTTTTTATCTCTGCTGAGGCATAATTATGTTATCAGAAGAATGCAGGATACATATTCCTCACATGTTTCCCACTAGTGGTTCCAATTAAGCTCATTAAGGGATTACTCAGCTTCTGTGTGTGTTCTTCCAAGATGATGAGAGACTTTTTCGACATGAGCTTGGTGAGGAGGAAAGTCTCGTTAAATCGCCAGAGTTTTTCTCTCTTCTTAAGTGAATTTTTATTCTCTAACAAAATAGTTACATTGTTTTTTCACTTTACTATATATTTATTAATAATTCGAAATCATCATTAAGACCTGTCGATTTCTACAGGGTAATCAATTTTATTACATAAAATTATTATGAACTCTATATCTAAATGATAAAGAAAAGCAGTACCCACAGTGTTTTGAGAAAGATCACTGAAAAAACGCAACCTAGGATATCTCCATTTTTTGGTTTGAAAACTTTGTAGCTATATCATTGGTATATCTAAGCTCGAATCTGAGGCGGCATGATTGTTTTTGTATCGTCCAAAATGTGACAATGTTACGTTGCCAAGTAGTGTTAAACTTTATTTCCAATGTCATACATGTCGGCAAGATTGCGATTTCACAGCAATTTTCCCTATGGTTTTATGAATATGATCCCTTCTACGCACTGGTATAATTCGTAATCCGTGTGATTTCGACTATTTTTTTTTTTTATTGCCTAGCTCAAAACACGGTGTGATAAGGTTATCGGTGCCGTCAATGACAGCACGCTTAACATGCTTCTCGGGTTGGTCATCATAACAGTAGACCTAATAAGCTCAACAGTCATAATAACATTTTCAAAACAGGAATATGATTTGCAACAAGTTTTCGTTGAATGTTGAAGTTTTAGGATTTGCCCAAGCTACCTGTATGTTGCAAAACGATTTATAGGACTAAAAAGTTATCTAAGTCCGCGGTCCGAGGAATTTGTTTGCGTGTCATATTAGCCAAAGACTGATGGGTGGCTTGAGTTCTAGGTTCCCACGGGGTCGTTGCTTTAACTGTAATTTGCAGGGTCACATCAAGAGATTTTGCCGTGTTAGGTATTGTGGCAGTTGTAATAGTTATGATCATCCTCGGCGGTCTTGCCCGTCTCGGAGACAGTATAACAGACCCGCATTCCAGAATTTTGGTAGCCCAGATAAGGAAGTACCTCATGCAAATTGTTCAAGTGAATCTGGTAATCGGCAGACATTGTCGAAAGACCGGTCATTTGTACAGGAAAACTGGATGGGTGTCTCTTGGGATATTGGACTTTTAGGAGAACCTGCAGGGTCGAAGCCTGTTGTAATTGGGTCTGTACAGGGAGTAAATGTAAGGGTCTTTCTTGATACAGGTGCCTCCATTAACCTGATGAACGAAGAATTGTTCAGATCAATATTTCCCGATCGATCTTTGAGACCTGCGCAAGAAGCTGTATGCGACGTTCAGGCAAATAAATTAAGAATTTTGGGTTGTTTGGACATAGATTTATCCATTGGGGGTAGATCTTTGATGGAACCATTTCTGGTTATAAGGGGATGTGCTTTGGGAAATACATTGTTGCTGGGACATCCGTCGTGTCGGAGACGAAAGATATCAGTTCATACAGGGGTTTCCGGTATAACTGTGGGGGTGCCTGATGTGTTTGTACCGTATGAGGGGGCAGACGTGAGTGTAGTGAGTGAGAATGTCTCGCGAGTACATGAAGGTCCGGGGCTGAGTGATGAACATGTGTCGGGGGATAAGAAGCACTATAAGGGAGTTTTGACTGATAGTGTGGTGTTTGGTTCGGGTATGGTTGCGATAGTGAAAGTGCGAGTGAAAGGGGTGCAAAAATCCAGATATATGCGCGTGGATGAGGGTAGCGAGAAGTTGAAAGAAGTTTTGTGTACGAGCTCTGTAAATGATGTAACGAGTTCAGGGATAACTTGGGTGGAGTTGCTAAACTGTAACGATACAGTTCGTAATTATCAAAAGGGTACTTATGCAATCGACTTCACTGACTGGGTCGATGAAGATAATTCAGTGAACATTGTCGGTGATTTTTGTTCTTTCTCAGAAGCAGATTTACAAGCTAGAAGGCAAGTGTTTAAAGACCAATTAGCAAATGCTGATTACAAGGAATATGCTGAGGGTGTAGAAGATGTTTTAGCCGAGTTTGCGGACATAGTCGCACTTAAAGGGGGCAAGTTAGGAGTAACGAGTGTGTTAGAACACAAGAATCAGTTGGAGGACAAGACTAAGCATATTTTTGTTCCTTCATATAGGATTCCTTTTAAGATTAGAGAACAGGTAGAACAAGAGGTAAATAGGTGGGAAGATGAAGGCATTGTTAGGCCTAGTTCATCACCTTTCAATTTTCCATTGCTTGCAGCCCCCAAGAAAGATGGCTCAGTCAGAGTTTCTGTAGACTTTAGGAAATTAAATGAGAAAACTATTCCTGGTCGCTACCCTGTGGCGTGTTTGCCAGATTTGTTTTTGGAGATTGGGGGGAGACAAATTTATTCTTCAATTGATTTGATGCAGGGATACCTTCAAGTTCCGTTGTGTGAAGAGAGTCGAAAGTACACGGCCTTCTCTTTGCCTAAGGGTCATTATGAGTTCACACGAATGCCATTTGGTTTGACAGGCAGTCCGATGACTTTTACTAGATTGATGAATACGGTTTTGCATGGCATGTTAGGGAAGAAAGTCCATATCTACATGGATGATATCTTAGTTGCCACTGATTCAGTAGAGGAGCATCTAGAAGTTCTTAGGGAAGTTTTTAGAAGACTTAGGTTAGCTGGTTTGAAGATAAAGTTAGCTAAGTGTAATTTTCTCAAGAAGCAGATAGTGTATTTAGGACATGTCATTTCTAAAGAGGGAGTCAGAGTAAATGATGATAAGGTTAAGGCAATTGTAGAGTTTGCTACACCCAAGACTAAGAAGCAGGTTCGGTCGTTTTTAGGCATGGCGGGATTTCTCCGTAGATTCATGAAGGGTTTTTCCGTTTTAGCGTCGCCTTTGACAGATATTCTGAGGGATGATGTGCGGTTTGTTTGGGGAGAGCGTCAGCAAGTAGCATTTCAAACCATTAAAGATGCTTTAACAAATCCCCCAGTGTTGAAGTTTCCAGATTTAGAACGTCCATTCACGTTGGTTACGGACACGAGCAACGTCGGGATAGGCGCATGCCTTATGCAAAAATTAGATGGAAAACTCCACTCGATTGCATTTTACAGTAGGAAGTTTAAGACACTAGGTAGTAATGAGCACCTCATGTCGGTGGTCGATAAGGAGGCATTTGCCATGGTATCGGCCCTCGTGCATTTCAAGGTTCTTATTATGGGTACTCAGGTAGAGGTTTTGACTGATCACAAGCCGTTGGTGGATCTTTTTGATAAACCGGATCTTTCACCCAAAAGAGCCGGTGGTATCTAACAATCAGGGATTTTGATGCTAAAATAAAGTATATAGAAGGTAGACAGAATGTTGTAGCAGACACCCTTAGTAAAAGTTTTTCTGACGAGCAAGGTACGCATGTATGTTATGTATCGGGAGATAGCATTGACTGGGATATTAGTCTGGTAGAAAACAAACAAGATGAAGATGAGATCTTGAGAGATGCAAAAGCGTTTCTTAGAGGAGAATTGGTTAAGAAGGGATATAAGCTGCCTTTTGTGGGGCTTGAATTAGAGGGCAATTTGTTAGTTAGGAAGATTAGATACAGACTGAGAAACAGTGAAGATAAGGGCGATACGACGCAAATAGTTGTTCCCACGAGCCTGGTACCTACGGTGTTAGATATTATTCACAGTAGGTCTATCACTCCTCATCTAGGGATTAAGAAGACGTATCAGAACGTACGAGGACAATTCTTTTGGTAGAATATGTCAAAAGATATAGAAGACTTTGTTAGTAGTTGTTCTGTTTGTAACGCATGTAAGCCTTAGGGTCGTTTCATGTAAACTGGTTTCATTCCCGATTCCTACCAGACCCACAGCAAGAGTCCACATGGACATCTTGAGTAATTTCTGTGAATCTAATTATGGCCATAGACACCTGTTGGTGGTCGTTGACGAGTTAACTAGGTTCGTAGAGATTTTCCCGTTGAAGCATAAAACAGCGGAGGAAGTAGCGATCGCGTTCTTTAATGGGTATTTTTGCAGACATGGGGCGCCAGAAGTCCTAATCACAGATAACGCACGTCTTGCGGACGTGATGGGGATTAAGAAGGTTAATATTATTCCATATAGACCAGAAGCGAATGGTTTGTGCGAACGAGCAAATAGAAAGGTTATTGAAGCTCTTAGAATGACCGTGGGAGGTAATGACCCAAATTGGGACCGCTATCTTCCACAGGTCTAACATAGTATAAATGCTATGTTTAGCGATACCATTGGAATGTCTCCCAATGAAGCGCTGTTTGGATACCCGGCGCGAGGCGCGTTTGATCTCTTACCCATTCCAACAGATGATGAGATTGTAAAATCGCTGATTTCAACTGCGAAAGAGAGATATGCGCGCCTTGCTAAGAATCTTGAGATAAAAATGCGAGACATGGTAGATAGGAGTAATGCTAAGCCAGATAGAGTCAAAGTGGCTGTTGGAGATAGGGTTTATTTGAAGATAAATGTCAGGAATCAGCTGAACTAAGTTTGAAGGTCCGTTCCGGGTTGTTAAAGCAAAGAAGGAAAATAGATTTGTTGTTCTGGATGAAAACACGGGTGTGTCTTGTTTGACACATATTTCTAAAATCAAAAAGACGGATTAATGGATATTAGCATGGATGCATTCCTGGGTTGTATTGTTGTTATGGTAAGGGGTAGTTACGGGTCGTTTTTCCTTTCGGGTGTTAATGGGTTGTAAATAGGCATGACTTGTTGTTTGTTGTAATTAAGGAGGACGTTAGTCCGTAGAGTTTTATGAATCTTTAATAGTTCGGGTCAGAGCCGTATATAGAGAGAGTTTGGCCATGCTCGGAACCACTCAGGCAAGGTCACTAACCGATGGACGCCATCTTGCCTCTGTCTGACCGCCCTGATATGGTTCTGACCTGGCCTTGACACAGTCAGAGCCGTCACGTCGCACACGGAAGAGCGTTTTATTAATTGTCAGTAAATTACATACTTTACTCCTATGGTTTGCTGTGTAGCAGTAGGCTGTTCCGTACAGTATGGACAGGGTAAAACGATGCACAGATTCCCTAGAAACCCAGAGAGACGACGGCAATGGGAAATTAAAGTGAAACGAGAAAATTGGAAAGCACATGATAGATCCTATTTATGTTCGGTAAGTTCAAGACTTTTCCTCTTTACTTTTCATAAGTGCAACATTTGCGTTTTTACTGATAGTAAAATATATCATATGACTAAATAACATATTTTTATTGCTGATATTCAGGCCTGCAGTTAACGATATTTTATTTTATCTTTAGGATCATTTTGAGGATGATCAGTACGAAACGGGAAGAGCTGATGGTCTTAAACGCCTTAAGTTATCTGCTGTTCCAACCAAGTTTGTGTTCACAAAATCAAATTCTACATTACGGAAACAACCAAGGAAAAGACACTTTAGTAACACAGAGATCAACGAACATCATGCAAAATGTATACGAGTTGAACACTCTTATGCAAAATCATCAGAGTTTGATGATCAACATGGACCTTTTGCAACGTTTGATGAAGGTAAGACTATGTTTTACAGATATAACAGTTAATTTTTTTATTATGTAGGTAATTATATATATATATGTAATTATATATATATATATGTATAAATTATATATATATATATATATATATATATATATATATATATATATATATATATATGTATATATATATATATATATATATATATATATATATATATATATATATATATATATATATATATATATATATATATATATATATATATATATATTTATATTTATTTATTTAGTGCATATGTGCGTGTTTGAATTTTTAATTGTTGGCCTACAAGAAAAACCGTTTGGATTCGAAAACCAGGTGTCTTTTGAGTTAATACGGTATTTGTGTTTCTTCTGAGGAGCTTAAACTGGTCATGTGATTAGCAAAAGGTCAATCCAGGTGGTCGATTCAAATCCCCAAGGAATTAGTAGAAGTGTCATAAACATGTCCAATATTCAGTAATTAAAGGAAGGCCAGTAGATAAAGGCAGAGCTCTGGATAAAGGCTAGTCTGTTTTTTTTTTCTGAAAACGAAGGTCACTTCAAAATATAATTGAATGCCAAGGAATTACAAACTTGAAATTGACTGTTTGCAATATGTGTGTGTATATATATATATATATATATATATATATATATATATATATATATATATATATATATATATATATATATAGTGTTTCTTATTGATATTTTTATCCGAATAGCCACTGCAATAGTGTTAGTAATAAAAAAATTGCATTTCAGAAGAAAATTCAAGTGACAATTCTGGCAATAATACTGATGCTACCAGTAGCAATTTTACCAATCCTGTTGGAGAGTTACGAGAAGCAGCATTAATGAGGACGATACAGAATCTCCGAAAGAAAGTTAAAACAGCACAAAAGAAGAAACATGAAGCCTTGAAAAAGATATCAGCTTTAAAAGGTAACATGGCAAAGGTTTTTAACGAGGATCAACTTGCAACTCTGGCTCGTGGTATTAAGGGTGGTAATAGTCGAGGGAAGAAATGGTCAAATGAGACAATTAAGAAGGGTCTTCAACTTAGATTTGCTTGTGGGTCAACAGGATACAATTTATTATTGCAACAACACCAGCCACTACCATCCCTTCGATCACTGAGGAGAAGACTCGAATTTATTCATATGGAACCGGGGATATTAGATGAGGTATTTACATTTTTGAAGATAAAGGTTGATGCTATGGATGTAAAAGAAAGGGAATGCTGTTTGTTTCTAGATGAAATGTGTATAAAACCTGGGCTTCAATATGACCGATCGTCCAGCTGCTTGAGGGGTGATGTAACACTTCCTGAACACAATAGTGTTGCAACTCACACTTGTTTTCATGCTAGGGGGAATTACTACTAGATGGAAACAAATAGTGGCATACTACTTTACAGGAAATAGCGTTAAGGGGGAAACTTTAAAACCTTTGGTTTTGGATATTTTGAAGCGAGCACATGACATTGGATTGCATGTTAGTGCCATCACATCAGACATGGGGAGTGCAAATCGGGCCCTTCTAAAGAGTTTTGGTATTATCTGTTCCAGGAACTGTCGAACAGTTAATAAGACAGCTCATCCTTTTAGCAAAGAACAACTACTTTATTTCCTGCACGATGTACCACATATTATAAAGAACTTGTGGTCATGTCTAGTGAAAGGCAATATTATTCATTTGAGTGACGACGTGGTAAAACAATTTGATTTGCCATCGAAGGAGGTGACAGCTGAACATGTCAGAAGTTTAATATCTTTTCAGGAAGGCAAAGATCTGAAGCTTGCGCCAAAACTCTCTGAAGCTCATGTAAATCCATCACATTTTGAGAAAATGAAAGTATCAGGTGCTTTAAATTTTTTTAGCAATTCGGTAAAAGCGGGACTTCAGTACTTGGTTGAACGCGAAGGATACAGTAAAGACTTAGTTACAACAGCTTGGTTCATTGGTCTGATAAATAAGTGGTTCGATTTAATGTCAAGTAGGCATCCAATCATGGCACTAAGTAACGTCAATGAATCCTGTTATAAGCAAGCTATACTACATCTTGAGCAAGTTACAAGGGTGTTTCATGAAATACGTATTGGACTTAATGCACATTGGAAGCCAGTTCAAACTGGAGTGATATTGTCTACCACTTCCATTCTTAATCTCCAAAGTCATTATTTGGCCAAAGGTCACAGATTTTTACTGACATCCAGATTCACCCAAGATTGCCTAGAAAACTTGTTTAGCTCCATAAGACTGAAAAACCCAGTGCCAACAGTCTCTGAAATTGATATCAGTTGCACAATTTCTGAAATGTTCAAGTGCAAGTAATTATAACGTAGATGACCGTGAGTTTCTAGCTGACTTTCTGAATAAGCCCAATGTTGAAACAAGTGGTGATGCTGAAAATGAAACTGAGGAACCTGATTTTGACCAATTCTCAAGTGATAATTTAATGAATCAAGCAGAACTGAGCAGCCTCCATTATATTGCTGGTTACTGCATAAAAAAGGTTAAAAAGTCAAATAATCATTGTACGTTTTGTCTTCAAACAATAGAGAGCAACCAGTCAGCACAGACAGATCCTTCTCAAAGGTTGACTCAGTTAAAAGAATACAGAAAAAACTGTCTAGTTTATAGCACAGATGCCTGCCTCAGTTTATTTCAAAATGCAGAAAATATTTTTAGGGCAAATGAAAATAAGTTTTAGTAGCAAGAGCAATTTATTAGGACGACTAGTGCATTTGGCAAACACTCAGACGAAAAATTTAACCTTTCCTTCTTGCCATGACATTAAGGGTAGACTCCTGAAGTTTTTCTTCACATTAAGATTGTATATTTATGCTAAAAAACACGAGAACATTCGTAAGGCTCGGTCGTTAAAATCAAAAGGAAGTGAATTAAGGAGTAAAAGTATGATGATGAGAAAAGCTGTAATGAATATAGGTAAACAGTGAATTTTTAAACAATGTATATTTTATAAAATAATTGTTATGTATTTTAAAGTTAATCTGTAATAAAGTTATAAATTATTATGAGTGTTTTAATAAACATCATAATGGTTGATAGAAAGCTTAAGTTAACAATCAGCAGTATATGATAAGAGAGAGAGAGAGAGAGAGAGAGAGAGAAGAGCTGAGACATCGCTCAGGTGGGTGAGCACGACCAAGCGCGACTGAACAGGACAGGAGCAAGATGGCGCCCTGTCAAAAGGTTGGCCAAACTCTCTCTATATACGGCTCTGGTTCGGGTTCATTGTGATTTCTGATATTAGCTGCAGTACTTAATGTAAATTGTGTGCAGAATGCCGTAGAGTTTTGTAGATATATGAATTTGAGTTTTGTTTTTTTTATGGATCACATCTGCGGTTAGGGACTTCATCGTTCGCACTTGGCGATAGTAATGGGTTACTTTGAGTTAATGGTTTGTTTTTACTTTAACATGGGCTAATTTCGTACGAGATCTTTAGAATGTTATGATGTGTTTTGTCGTTGACGTAATATCTTTGAATATAAGTTAAGGGTTTGTTGTTTAGGATTTTGTTTTGGGAGATACTTAGTATATCGGACCAAACGGGTCTGATCTTTTACAGGTTGGGATATGTCAGTTAGGATTTAGGAGAGGTTTAGGAAGTTTTTGATAGGGATATCGAATTCGTGTATTTGGGATTTTTCAGTTCTCTTTTAAAATTAAGGGAGCTGTGCCATGAATAATTGTAGTTGTTAGGATCATAGGAGCGATTGCCATTAAGTCAAATGCTATTGTGCTGAGAATTAGTCAGGTTATTGGGCAATTTTCGCTAACCAGAGTAGAACTTTGATGTCTTTTACGAGATATGATACCTTTCAGATGTTTAGGATTGCCTTTCATGTATTCAGTGTATGGATAGGATTCTCGGTTTTTTTTTTTTGTTGGGTAGAATTTTTGTGAATAGTTCCTTAGAGTTAGTGTACATGATAGTGAGTTGACTGTGGAAATTCCGGGTACCAACTTGGAATTGTTTCACATTGAGAACATATGACCTTTGCACTAGTAGTCTTATTGGTTCAGTAATAACATGGCATAGGGAATAGACAAGTTACTTTTTGATATGACTGTCGATATGACCGACTTATGAAAATACCACTCCCTCGCAACGGAGGTATTGGAATAGCTTCACCGTCCTCAACATATGAGAAAGCTGTCAACGTTACTTCTGCACTTTGGTGAGACGATCCAGGGCTTTGGAGAGATGTCGGGCAGGATGTCTCCATGTTGCCGTAGTTTCGAGGAGACGTTGGGTCGGCGCAACAGGGTTCGCGAGCGCCACATTCAACATGGGCTTGTGCAGTTGCGAGCCATTCATTTTGGTCGGATCGCTGGGAAACGAAGGAATACATTCAGCTTGGACTGGTGCAGTCGCAAGCCTTTCATCTTGGTCGGATCACCGTTGACGTGCGCAGTCGCAGGCCTTTCAGCATGAGGCAGTACCAGGAGTGAAATCGTCTAGAGTAATGCGTATCTTGAATGAACTGATTGTGCTATAATATCTGTGTTATAAGATATATATAAGTTTTGCACCAAGATCTTTTGAGATGGAGTCCACCTCAGGTGCGTGGACCGAGCTACTGTAATTGCTCGCGAAGGTGACCTTTGAAAAGTTGAGTCAACTATTCGCAGGGTCCATTTTGACTATACACAGCATATAGGAAAATGCTGAACCATTCGCATACCACAGGAAATCGCAGAGCTCCTTGGTGACAGGACACGGGCAGTGAAAATGCAGTTTCAGCGTAAAACGTTCTAAAAGCTGAACCGGTTATAATTCCGGATTTAAAAAGAACAATTGTGCACGAGTACCTCGTGTCGCCTTGAAGTACAGGGGCGTGTCTTTGTCGAACATTGAACTTGGTGATGTCATGAGAGTGTGTTCATTTGTGCATTGCATAATGAATATAATGGGAGGGATCGTTGAACGATTGGGCATTGCGATCCGTTATTTGTATAATTGAGCATGTGAACTGTGAAAATTCACATGGAGACTG
>NC_089766.1:30299788-30302288 GCF_040412425.1 Macrobrachium rosenbergii | reverse complement strand
AGGCGACTTTGAGGTCCCGTAGCTATGAGGGGAACCCTGCCACGGACATGAGACTCCTATTGCACCCCCAGTAGATTGGTCCATTGTATTAAAAAATTCAAACCTCAAATCAATACGTCGAGTCCTTCTTGAGTTATGGAAGCCTGAATTTTTATTGTAACAATTAAAAAGGCAACTTTGATGCAGCGTATCTAAGAGGGGAACCCTGCCAAGGACATGATGCTCCAAATGCACCCCCACTATTTTGGTCCGTTCTAATAAAAAATTCAAACTACACATCAATACTTCGCCGCCTTCTTGAGTTATGGAAGCCTGAATTTATATTATAAAAATTAAAAAGGTGACTTTGAGGCCCCTTTGCTCAGAGGGAGAACCATGCCACGGTCATGAGGGTCCAAATGCACCCCCTGAATTTTGGTCCATATTATTGGAAAAAGCAAACGTAAGGTAAATAAGTTGAGTTATTTTCGAATCATGGACGTCTGAATTTCCATTCATCAACTGGTAGAAACAGGAAATATTGGCCAAAAAAATTTTGCATCCCCAAAATTAATAGAATTGTACTAACAACAGTTAGTAAGGTCGAAAATTTTGAAAAGTTTTATTTTTGGGCGGCTGGACTTTTTTTTTTTTTTTTTTTTTACACCCTAGTTTTAGAATATGCCACCTTCACCACGCAAGGATCCTGGCTAAATTGGCCCCTGGGCCCCACAAACAAACCCAAAAGAGGACCCCATACTAAAGATTTCCTCAGGAATCGTTGGAGGTGGCCATCTTAGAAAATGACAGCCTCCGTGTAGGCACCAAAATCCTCACTGAAGACTCCTTGAAGACTTTCTTCAATAGTATAATAGGTGTCATTTTTCAATTTCAAGGGTAATTTCTACCACTGATATAGCTGGTAGCCTTTCATCATTGGCACTCTGTTGTAGTATTCCATGTGTCATTTTTCAATTTCAAGGTACCTGTAGGCTTGTAGGTAATGCAGGTGTCATTTTGAAATTGCAAGGTTCATATGTAAAGATAAAAAAAACACCAAATTTGAGGCGCCATAGCTGAGAGGGAACCTTGCCACGGACATGACGCTCCAATTGCAGCCCCTTTATTTTGGTCCGTTCTATAAAAAAAATCCAAACAAAACAACAATACGTCGAGGCCTTCTTGAGTTATGGATGCCTGAATTTTTATTGTATAAATTAAAAAGGCGACTTTGAGGCCCCGTAGCTAAGAGGGGAACCCTGCCACTGAGATGAGGCTCCAAATGCACCCCCAGTATTTTGGTCAGTTCTAATAAAAAAATTCAAATTGCACATCAATACGTCGACGCCTTCTTGAGTTATGGAAGCCTGAATTTCTATTATAAAAATTAAAAAAGCGACTTTGAGTCCCGGTAGCTAAGAGGGGAACCTGGCCACGAACATGAGACTCCTAATGCACACCCAGTATATTGGTCCGTTCTATTAAAAAATTCAAACCACATATTAATACGTCGAGTCCTTGTTGAGTTATGGATGCCTGAATTTTTATTGTAAAAATTAAAAAGGTAACTTTCAGGCCCCGTAGCAAAGAAGGGAACCCTGCCACTGACATGAGGCTCCAAATGCACCCCCAGTATTTTGGTCCGTTCTATTAAAAAATTCCAACCGCACATCAATACGTCGTCGCCTTCTTGAGTTATAGAAGCCTGAATTTCTATTATAAAAATTAAAAAGGCGACTTTGAGGCCCCGTTGCTCAGAGGGGAACCCTGCCACGGTCATCAGGCTCCAAATGCGCCCCAAGTAAGGTGAATAATTTGAGTCATTTTCGAATTATGGAAGTCTGAATTTCCATTCATCGATTTTTGGAAACTGGAAATATTGGCCAAAAAAATTTCGCATCCCCAAAATTAATAGAATTGTACTAAAAAGGGTCAGTTAGGTCGAAAATTTTGAAAAGTTCTATTAGTGGGAGGCTGGACCCTTTTTTTTTTTTTTTTTTTTTACACCCTTGGTTTAGAATATACCACCTTCACCATGCAAGCGTCCCAGCTAAATTGGACACCTGGGCCCCACAAACAAACACAACAAAGGACCCCTTACCAAAGGTTTCCTCCGGAATCGCCGGAGGTGGCCATCATTACATGAATGACTATGCTCTAGTTTCAGAAAAAAATACAGCCTTCGTATTGGCGCCAAAATCCTCACTGAAGACTCCTTGAAGACTGCTTGAAGACTCTTTCTTCAGCAGCATAACAGGTGTCATTTTTCAATTTCAAGGTTAATTTCTACCATTAATATAGCTGGTAGCCTTTCATCATTGGCACTCTGTTGTAGTATTCCATGTGTCATTTTTCAATTTCAAGGTTCCTGTAGCCTTGTAGGTAATGCAGGTGTCATTTTGAAATTGCAAGGTTCATATGGGTCCCATAGCTGAGAGGGAACCTAGCCACAGACATGAGGCTCCAATTGCAGCCCCTTTATTTTGGTCCGTTCTATTAAAAAATTCATACAAAACAACAA
>NC_089766.1:30283875-30296375 GCF_040412425.1 Macrobrachium rosenbergii | reverse complement strand
CACCAAAAGCCTTTTTCTCTGCCCGGTCGATGGAGGATTCTCGGCTCTTCTTCTTCTTCTTCTTCTTCTTCTTCTTCTTCTTCTTCTGCTCGGCCTCCTGAAATTAGTCTTTGAGAGATGTAAGGCGTTTCTCGGTCAGACCTCAAGGGATGTTGATATGAGGGAATGTCTTTCCTCAGTTCCTGATAACCATAGATGCTGCAGAGCCATAATATTGTTCCAACAAATCAACAAACCTAATTAATTCTTTCGCGTCCTTGTTAAAACAAATAAGATTCAGTGTAAAGAACGGATTCTCTGGTAGCTATATTCTTCCCTCTTAAAGAGACTAAGGTTTAAATTTAATGTTTTTTAAAATTAAAATTACCCTTTTCTGTCTGACCTTTCTCTTGTAACCCATAAAAAAAAATTGGAGCCAATTTGCGTATAGCCAGATGATGGAAGGAGAGAGGATGCATCGCGATTTGTCCTTGAAAGTTCATTTTGAAACCTTGTTTCCATTCCCTTTCCCAAGGGTGCTACAGCTTTCATTATTCGTCAGGGGCCTCTTAAGCTGTCGCTCTGAGAGAGGGTGAGAAAGACAGACGCAGACAGACCAAAGACAGTGAAAGAGAGAATCAGACAATACAGACAGAACGCATAAACAGAGAACGAACAAAAACAGGACGACTTGCAAAGGAAGACTTAACCGACTGTTACAGAAGACATTAGCATCTACACTTAGATGAAAATGGGTTGAAGTACATGGTCTTTGTATCACCCATTTCCTGCTTCCTTCGTCTTTACTTAACTTGGTTCTTTGTCTAACAGTTTACACGCACCAGATAACAATGGTCTCTGCATTACATCACCCCTCCCCTCATCTTCCACCCGGGCACTCAGTGTTCTCACCGTTACATAAACTCGCTATTTGCCTTAATTAAGGGAACGACGTTATTCCGAATCCTCATCAGAGAGCATATGTAGACAAGCATATAATCGTTGACTCTCTTCACCCAGTGAACAGTATTTTGATATCTGTCCTTTTTGTTTAACAAATGGCCTTCAGTCTGATATCCCTTCAGTCCTTATTTTGTGGTTTTCTCTGAGACTGACCTAAACAGTTTCTTCCGAGAGTTTATAGTTCCATGCCTTTCCACTTTATGTACTCACATATGTGTGTACAGATAAATGGGTAAATAGATGGATAGAAAACTAGACAGATAGATTGATAGATAGCAGTTCGGTGGTGAATTTTTTCCTTAAATTTCTCGTGCCTCGAACAAAGCTTTGAGCGTTGACACTCCTGAGGGGGAAATCACCGCCATGTTTAAATATTTTCATTCCGTCAAGAAATCCTCTTGGTTTCGAAGGCTGACGTCCTTCACAGCACACATTGCGTATCGTTTCTTTTGGTTTACTTGATGATGAAGTTATGCAGAATGATTGATTGTTGTTTTTTTTTCTTTTTTAGGTTTCGTCCGACGCTGGAAGAGTTGTGACACCAAAAGCCGTTTTTACCTCCGAGTCGTACACAAGGAAGGATCCAGTCGTCTTCATGGTGGTTCCTTGGTCGTTCCCACAGTTTGATATCTTGACAGGCATCTGTGCTTTGATCTTAATCATCGATAAAGAATATAAGCCTATCGTGTGTCTGTGGAGAGGCATCTTTTTATATTTATTCTCATTTGTCCTCTGTTATAATTCTTCCTTGTCCCGAACTAAGTTCCTTCGCGGACAGAGAAGTACAGCACAGTTACAGTTGGGCTCTCCCTCTGGCTTAAGCTGGCCTTATGCCTGCACGGGCTCCTTTTGTTTCTGGCCTCACTCCACCGAAGGCGCTCCTTGAGACCTGCCAATTCGTGTTTCTACAACTTTGCAAATGAATAGTCAGCAGCAGCAACAGGCTTCTACTCAAAAGGATAGTTGCGCCTTGTTCCGTTTCTTTCGGATGTGAGACTCAGTTCTACTCCATGTCACTTTTTTTTTTTTTTATTTTGTTTTGTTTTTTCTTAGAAATAGGTGATCTTGTTACAAGCAGATATGTCTAAGTAGGACCATTTTAAAAAGTGAATAAAGACGCTATACTCGAATGCCCAGTTTAACTCGAACATCTAAAAATATAAGATTCATTTTTCACAAAGATGTGAATTTATGAGTTACCGTCAATATTCTTATAGTTTCAGGATGAGTGATGAATTTTAGTTCCACACAATGACAATCACAGTAAAAAAGATGACTATTGCACTGAAAAGAGAAATCTGAGCCCAAAATGGCGAAATGGCTTCCATGCATTCCATTGACATCGTAAGAACCGAGGTGTTACGAGATTTGTGAACATGGAACAAAGAGATATTTTTCCTTCATTGTATCACTGAATACAAGTTCATTTTATCGTCAATTGTTGATTTCTAATTATTTAAGGATTCTGTAATAATTGAATCTATATATATATATATATATATATATATATATATATATATATATATATATATATATATATATATATATATATATATATATATATATATATATATATATATATATATATATATATATATATATTCAATTATTACAGACTCCTAAAATAATCAGAAATCAACATTTTACGATAAAATGAACTTGTACTCAGTGATACAACGAAGGAGAAATGCTCACAAATCTCGTAACACTTCGGTTCTTACGATGTCAATTGAATGTGTGTGTGCGTGTGTGTGTGTGTGTGTGTGTGTGTGAACGGTGAAAGGAAAGATCGTAGACCCTGAGCTTTCGTCTTTATTTCCAGACCTGATCACAGTAAGGCCGGCCCTAGACGTAACTGTTTATCTGAACGATATAACTGATCAGATAAAAATCGTTGCAAGCCATCTAAACGTCGCTGCCCCTACACCATTCCGATATATCGTTACAATTTGCATCGGTTCCACAGTTTCCATAATGTCATCCGAGGAGGAGGATTCTCTGGCTCTAGCAGGTTTAGCTGTGGCATTATGCGTAAAAAGGGCAAAAAGTGCTTCTGGATCTAAGCGAGGTCGCAAGTGGAGTAGAGAATGGCTACTGAAAAGAAAAACTTATACTCATACAAACTTGTTGGCGGAGTTGAGAACGGTGCCTAAGGATTGGAAAATGTTTTGCGATTCATAATGAAGAATTTGTGAAAAGCTGGCAAAGACCTGCACACTGTATTTAAGTCACAAATAGACTGATAATCTGTACAGTTTTCCCCCTACACGTGAGATTTTCATCTGAAAGGCAAACAATCGTTAGATCGTTCAGATAAAAAGTATGAATGATTCAACTGTTCATGCCGCTCCCATCAGTTCATCTGAAACGATCAAAATCTGCGCAAATGTCTCCCCTACACGTCAGTTTTATCGTAACGATTTATCTCATCAGTTATATCGTTCACATAAACAGTTACGTCTAGGGCCGGCCTAACAGAGAGGAGAAAAAGTACAATACTGTAACACTGCATTTGTCTGGTAAAACAAAAACAAAACAAAAAACACACATACATAAACAAGAGTAAACGTCAACTATCCAATTGTTAGTATTTACAAATTAGGTAAAACATCAAACAGCCCACTGTCATGAAGAGTAATTACTATGTTGTCTTACGAGGGAAAAGGTTCTTTTAACCGTTGGTTCTTTAAATATCTCATTTTTCATAACATTATCAACTTTGTAAAATCCAGGACTGAGGTTCTTATTATTAATTTTATCAATAAAACATTATTCTACCATTAGTCTTTCTGGAATATCACTAGATTTATTCAATGTTGTCTTATCCAAAGTAGCTCCTCGTTGGTCAAGTCGGTAGAGCTGTGGACTAGTACTCGCTAGGCCCGAGTTCGAGTCTCCGGCCGGCTGATGAGTTAGAGGAGTTTATTTCTGGTGATAGAAATACATTTCTCGCTATAATGTGGTTCGGATTCCACAATAAGCTGTAGGTCCCGTTGCTAAGTAACCAGTTGGTTCTTAGCCACGTAAAATAAGTCCAATCCTTCTGGCCAGCCCTAGGAGAGCTGTTAATCAGCTCAGTGGTCTGGTGGTCTGGTAAAACTAAGATATACTTAACTTATCCAAAGTCTAATAAAAGATAAGTCTGTGCGTGCGCAGGCGGTGACGTCACCTAGCCTGAGTATCCTAAATTATAGAAAATGGAGTGATTGATGGGGGACTTTTATTTTTATCTGTTATTTTGCCCACTTCTCAGTCACATTATTTAACTTTATTAATCTGAAGTATATCATTCGTATTTAAAGAAAATATAATATAAATAGTATAATTAAAATATATACATAATGTTTCTGTCCATTCTTGTTATAGCTTACTTAAAGTTAATAATATTGGTGAGGAGTGGCCAGTTTACACTGTACTATATCATTAATTACTACGTAATATTATAAATGACTGTATATTATTATTATTATTATTATTATTATTATTATTATTATTATTATTATTATTATTATTATGTTTAGAATGAAGTAATTACTTGGTAATTTATAAAAAGTTACTGCAGTAAATGAGTAGAGATGAGAGAGAGAAATGAACAAAGCATCTTACACATTATAATGTAATTTGGCATTTAATTAGATAATTAACTTTTGAAATGGAAGCTTCTATCCTCATGTCTTTTTTGAAGATTTCCAGCTTACCTTCTGTAGTGGAATAATTAGCATTGATATGGCTACATAACAACTTGTGAAGTTGATGCAGAAAGTGATGAAATAACACCGAGGATAATGTGTCAGTGTTTTCGTAATTGGATGTGCAGCCACTAACAGCACAATTGCTGGGCATGTTTGATTGCCGCTGCCAGAGTTCTGCACACAATACCGGATCATTGCTGACTGACTCGATTTCATGTAACGGACACTGCATTTTGCGGGCTAGATGACGTCATTGCGCGGCTTGTGCCACTCTTTCGCAGCAAGTGAACAGACTTTTCTTTTATTAGAATTTGGTCTTATCTTTCCAGTTTATTACATGGCCTCCGTCTCTCGCATGAATAAAAATGCCACTGGGTTGGTTACCAGTTCGTACATTATAACAATGCTGGGAAATCCTTGTGCAACAAGATTTCCCAGTCTGTCCCAGGTACACTTTATCACAACTTACACATATACAACCTACGTCACTTTCTTAAGGTTTCTTCTTTATCAAAAACGTTCTGATACAATTATCATATTTAACAACAACGTTTATGTTAAATTCTCTCAGTAATTTAGGGAGATGACAAAGTTCATTGTAATAAGGTAAAGTAAAATATTCTGTTTTAAACTCCTTCCTAAGTGCTGAGCCATAAAAAAAACCACTTCTTTGCATTCCTTAATGCATTGTCCAAGACGAAGCAATCATGAAACGCGCAAATAGATTCTTTAGAAGGGTCTAGTTGGCTTACCATATCTTTACCAATTTGTTTTTGGAGAAATTAAATACTTATTCTTCTAGATAAAAATCCTATAATTGATCTTGCAACAAATTAACGTTATTTAATAATTTTCACTCTAATTCCAATTGTTGTATTAAAAGATATTTCTAGTAAAATAATGAGGAATATATAACATTAGTTTTTTACTGAAAACTTTCGAAGTTCTTACTCATCTTGCTATAAAGACTGGATGCCTCATATGGAATTTAAACCGCTTGCTTCATTCAGAGTTTTGTTTCTAAGTTTGAAAGTTGAAACGAAGCCAACATACTGTCTTTATCTTTATTCAGAATAACTTATATCTGTATTTCAATAACATTATATTTTTATATTCACCGTATAGGCCTATGTCTCAACTTGTGAGCATAAAAAGAAAAAAATCTTTTTTTATGTGTCAAGCAGATATTCACTATTTTTTTGGATATTCGATTACATTCCACCTTTATGAACTGATTTATTTTACTTTATAGACTTTATAGATAACTTTTACTCAAGCATAGCTCTAAAATATGGTCATGATGCAAAAGAGTGAATGGAAACAGTACACACAGGCACACACACACACACACACACACACACACACACACACACACACACACATATATATATATATATATATATATATATATATATATATATATATATATATATATATATATATATATATATATATATATATATATAAAGAGAGAGAGAGAGAGAGAGAGAGAGAGAGAGAGAGATGTTTGAAAGTATATGAAAGTCACGTATGAATTGTCACAAAACTATCACACACAAATACACACAAGTGGTGGAAAGAGAATATATTCGAACTTAGGCCTAAACGCAAGGCCTCAGCCTTGTAATACATTCATAATCTGTAAAATTAAGAGCAGAAAAGAAAATATTTCATGATTATCATAATGCAATTCAGTGTTGCAACTTCTTTGTTGAGAGGTGTAGGGGAATCAGACAATGTGTTGTGAAATATAACGGATCACAAACAGTTGTTAAAAGGAGAGAGGTGTTAAATGAGAACACATCTCCGATTTCTTTAATGTTTTCGAGTTTAGAGACAAAAGAGAACGTCTGTACGTTCCGAGAACCTGAGCTTGAATGCCCCAACCAACGTCGACACAACTGCACCTGCAGCGGATGTGTTTCTGACAGACCAGCACATGGCTCTTCAAAGACTTAATACATGTATTCAAAAAAATCTGTAACCTTTTTCCTCGAAGCTCTTTCCTTTTTTTTTTTTTTAAATGCACTCTTTTTAAACATTCCTTTTTCAGAACTTTGCTTTTTACGTGTTTCCCAAAACGAATTGTTCTCTTTATTGCGAGACTTTTCCATTTGCAAGTAAGCATGATCAAAAGCCAACATTAAAATTGGATTGATTATGTTTATGGACTTTTGTTCATATTCTAATTTTCAGTGTCAGACACTACAAAATGACATTTATACAGGAATTTTCCCAAAGAATTAATTATTAGCTTTCTTAGTGTATTGTTCAGTATTAAAACCAATCGGTTGTATGACACAAACATATTAATATCTAAGTTGTATCAGTTTTAATCGTGAATATTTTGTGCGCTGTAAATAAGTCTTACTAAACCCACCGCTTTAGAATGTCCAAAAGGGTTAGAGCATGGTGGTCTGATATAAGAGGGTCAAGCATCACAGCAGGAGCGAGGATTAAAATAAGACTCAGTTGCGTCCTTATATCAGGCGCGGCTCCCCCGCCCTCTGCACACTCAAAGCTTCGGGATTTTTGGAAAATCGTCCAGCCGACTATGTTCCTTGGAAGGGGATTCGAGTAAGCACCCCTGTGGCACAGTTCTTCACGGATTGCCCCGACTTCGTTTTTCGAAAGTTTGTGCATTTCTCTTTCAGCATCTGGTACGAGATGCCAGTGAGTGATTAGTGACGGATTTTTACTATGTAATTTCACATGTAAACAGTTTTTATCTTTGTACATTAACTCATTTTAGTTACCACATCGTGTATCTCTTTCCACATTTTCAGAGAAAAAAAACGCAGATTCTTCCATGCAAAAAAAAAAAAAAAAAAAAAAAAAAACTTCTGACCTAAAAACAAGTAATGAATCCAGACAGTCTGACTGACTGTCGAACTCAAACAGTTGGCTTGTTCGATAGTTTGCGGGTAACCTGGCTTCTGAGGGGGAGAAGCAAAGAAGGACCAGGAAAAAGCTTGGAGAATTGTATTAAGATTTTTGTTATCAACCTTCCTTCAGATTTGAACATTAATTAATGAATAACCTTTGGTGAAGCCCGTGTCGCTTTCGGATTTTGAGTTTAGGGAAATGAAAGCCCCTTCAAATACCCTGCCTGCATTTCTGTCTTAATTTTCATGTACGATTGATGCTCTTCAGGCGTACAACATTCTGTGGGATACTTAGCAAGGTCTAAACACCGCTTGACTTTGCATGACAATAAATGTTCTGAATTTCAGTGTGGAATGGAGTCTGTAGCATTGATTCTTATACGAAATAGGTAGAGCAACCGCATTATTCTTCTTCATTTTCTTTTTTCAAAACATACCTTTCTTACATACAATTTTATTTCTAGCAGTCACCTTTATCTTTGTCAACATGCTGTTATACTGGAATCAAAATTTTTTTTATATAAATTTTTCATACCAATTTTTCGTGGAAGATGTGCATAGGATAGCCTCACCCTATCAGACCGCGTCAAGGAGCACAAGGCCTCTTGATTGATTCCGAACTCGGATTCAAGGTGCGTAGTGGTAAGCGTATCGAGAAAAATGCGTCTATGCGCGTGCGCCGAATACGTTCGGGCAAATGAGTGTTTGTTTGCTCTGCCTGGCTGTCTACCCGTCTGCACCTGTTTGTGTGTGCGGGTTTAGAGGCATCTGAGATTTTATGAAGAACGCGAGTTTTAATATTTTTAGATCTGGCAAATTAGAAGTAAAAGTCAACGTAATTTCAGGGACCTTAATGAAAGAAATAGATGTAAAGGAAGATAAAATATGGCCAATGGATCTGAAAGTAAAAACTGAAAATGGAAATATATTGTTCGAAGGAAATATACTCTCATACAAATGAGAAAATTTGTTGAATATCAGTAGTAAAAGACTCATATCTGAATGAAGCGACAGTGGAAGGAGTTAGTAAAATTTTGAGAATGATTTCGAATGTGATTAGTGGGAATGAAATGCTGAAGAATGGAAGGGCACCTGGAGTTCACGAGATTTCAAGAAAGGTGCGATGTGTGGGCAACAGGGTAACTGGGCAAGATATATCTGAATGAGGAAATGCACTAAGCAACAGGGAAGAAATGACATGTTTGAAGAGAAATGATTGAAGTTTTAATAAGAAGTATGGATATGACTGTAACTAGCACATATGCCAAATATTTGTTGTGTGGAATAAGTTTTTGTAAAGCGATTAAAGCTTTTATGTTGACAATGAAGGTTTTTCTTTCCGTAAAATTGTAAACTTGAGTGACTTGAGATGGGTTGAGCTAATGATGTGTAAGGTGTCCATGGCCTCAGAACTTGTTCATGGAAGTATAATATAAAATGATAGACATAGGAGATACTCTGTGGGATAGGAGGACCGAGTCGTGTGCAGTTTACGTTTGATGGTGATCTCAAGCAATTAGTGATAGCGATAAAGTCCTGTAGCGACTGGTAAAAGAACTTAAAGAAAAGCTATAAAGACATTTTTCAAAATGCTATTGAAGCAGAGGAACGATGTCAACTTGCAATAGCATCCTGAATATTTTATGAAGACTCATATCTGGGCTCATCCATGCTGAAATATACAGTAGTTCCGGGAAGAGAAGACAAAATATTCCACTCCCTGCAATTGCTTCATACGTCATTTTCTGTCTTATTTTCGATACACCAAAGGGATGCTGAAGTTTTAATGAAATGTCAGTCAGTCACTATAACATGAGATTATTCATTAGCATTATTCGAACAGCTGGAATTAGAGCGCTTTCTGACCTTCAAGATGATTGATGCCTGACTTGATAAAAAGTTTCATACTGCATGAAGGCTGGAATATACTTCCAAATCGCAAACGTCGCTTGCCGTGTGATTATTTACTATTTTCGTCCAAAGTTTCTCGATTTTGATGAGACGCCCAAATTTTAATGAGGTGCCAGTCATTTCATAAAAATAACATTATTGATTTGCTTTCCTCGAACGGAAGTAATTAAGTGGGATCTCTGACCTTCAAGATGTTCCTTTTTCCGACACGTTTAAGGATTCTTGAACAATTATTCACAAGTTAAGTTTATTATTTATGCATTTGCAAATCCTGCCTGTCTTGAAGCCAGGGCTTTTGTGTCATGGCTAGTGGTTATTTTGGTTAAAGAAAAATGCTAAAAGAACCGAAAATTGTCTTTTAGTAAATGCTTTTGTGGGCGTCCAGCTCTGGAGCTGTCGCTGCCCGTCACTGTCGCCTGTCATCCCTTCATAGCCTCAAGAGGTCTCCGATGAAAGGTTCTGGTAGATTCGACGCCTGTTGCTGCAAGATTTCATCTCCTGTATTCTAGAAGCTGCCAGTCTGTCCTGATCCGATGGGCGGTTTTTGAAAAGCCAGTCAACATGCGGACTTTTCAAGAATCTCCAAATCGGGAAACTACACTCGCCTGTGTTGTCATCGTTAGCCCGGCAAGTTTACGGGAATAAAAGCAATCCGCATTTAACCCTCAGGCGAAAGAGCCTTCCAGACGGCCTGGCCCTTTTTGTCTACGCAACCCCTGGAAGCTTGGAAGGTTAATACCCTCGATTGATGTCTTACCTCGCATGAACCCATCTGTCTTCTACGAGGAAGCTGAGAGAATGCGGCATTTTCTTTCTTTCTTTATAAGATTGTAAATAAATGCATCATAGTGTGGTGTGAGATTTGAATTTATATTCTTATACCTGCTTTTAATTGTTAGGCTGGAAATTCTTTTTTACTAATTCAAATAGAAAATACACCATCGATGATTATAAATCGTAACACTGTGGTACACATTTTTTTATGTGCAGTCTGTGAAGGTGCTACTCATACTATTAAACTCGTTGTAAAAGATGAAAATAAAAGTTTTAACAAAAATCGAGAACTGCACGAAATGACTGGTGAAACGTCTCCATTTACTTAGGGGTTGGGTTTAGGACAACGAGACGGAAACGGTGATCAGTTCACTTGTCACCACTTCGTGGAAAGTGTTTATCCTGTCGGTGTTGCCATCTTTATGGAATATAATAATAAATTTAATAAATATAATTTCAGCATAAAAACATGGAAAATAAAAGTTTACATTTCATGCTTTTAAAGGAAAACATTTGATACTGCAACTGCAATGTTATCATATATACTGGAATCTAAATAGTTCTTTGATTTCTTTGTAATTATACCGTTTCTAAAACACCAGACAATAAGGATGACAGAAAACAAATGTTAAAAACCGGTAAAAAATGCAGTTTTCGTCGTATAGTATTTGGAAAATTAGGTACTCCTGTAAATATGGACTATTCTAAATACTCACTTTGTTCTAACATACCCATACTATTACTAAGGTTACTATGGTACAGACGTCATGTAGAGCATTTCGTCCCAACCCACTTTTTATTGATTTATAGCTCATTTTAATTCGATGTTATTTGGATGAACAAAGGATGTCTATGACGCACTTCTGTAGATTGTTATAGTCACATGTCAGTTGTTTCCAGTTACCCTTCACAAGACTTGCTATGAAGACAAAGTAACTGTGCTATAGCGAATGAAACCTTCATTGAAAGAGACAAATGTGGGGTTGGGGAAAGGGGATGGGGTGGGGTGTCCTTGCGTCGTTGAGTCAGTAGTTCTAGAATAGAATAAACACACATTTGTATTTTGGTGATCAAAATGAAATGAAATGAAATTTTCAACGTCAACCTGAATTCTTTAATTTTTAATTATTCCTACTCTGGTTGTTTCAGAGACCAAAATAATTTTACTGGTTAAGCCTGTAACAGGCATCGATCTATATTTCATTGATCCCGGTTTCACTTTTTTTTTTTTTTTAAGCAATTCGAGGTATTGGGGGATTTTGTTTTCACTTTTCTGAGAAAGTCCACGATCTGTTGATTTCTAATACATACTAACTGGCGTAAATTTCAGATCTTATACACAATGTGTAAATGAAGTGAAGGAAATAAAAAAGAAACTGCCTCGCCTGCTTAGTATAACTGAAAGTAAATAACTCATCTATGTTGAATATTGATACCTGAAGGAAGCTTCATTTGACCATCTTGCCTTAAATGCAAGTTTTCAGATTCACCTGCTCTGTGACCAAATTTCCTCCAGCCTTAAATAACAATCGTCTCTTTGGTTTTATTCAATTTCTCTAAAAAATCCCTTTGTATCATTGGGCTCTGTTGCTCAAAAAAGCTTTCGTGAAAGATTATTGAACTTTGGGTTTAAGAAAACACTTTTGTCCCATTATGCCCCAGACGTCATGACCCACGAGTCTTCCGGTTATGAGAATTCCTTCCGAGATGAGGGAGTCGAGACCTGGAGTCTGTTTCACCTCCATCGAGAGCGCTGTTGTTCAGCCATCTGCTTGTCTGCCTGCTAGAACAAGCGGCAATCTAATGAATGGATTTTGATTTAAACTTGAGGAAAACTTCCAAAAGGAATATCTGTAGATTAAATCATTACCGGTGGTTTTGGATGATGATCTGCTGATTTTTCCCCCTTGTTCTTTTGTCGAAGAAAAACGCTAAGTCCCCACAGAAAAAAAAAACTCCATTCCGATCTGGTGAGACACGCACCGATAAGTACGGAGAGAGCAAATCATTTTTACTTTTAAAATTGTCAATTTGACGACTTCAACTGAGAGTCTCGAAAATTCGCTTTTTTAAGGAATTCCATTGATGCTCCTTTAATTAGGTTTCCTTACTTTCATATAACCTAATCAAAGGAAAAAATGGCGTCTGTTTCAATCCATGGCAACAAGTAGGTAAAAAATATTAATAATTGTCAAATATATATATATATATATATATATATATATATATATATATATATATATATATATATATATATATATATATATGCATATATATATATATATATATATATATA
>NC_089766.1:30273875-30278875 GCF_040412425.1 Macrobrachium rosenbergii | reverse complement strand
TACTTTAAGGTGGCCTAGGCTAGGTACAAATAAAAGGAAGAGATCACACTGGCTACCTTCTCTGGGCAAGGGGCCAGGATCACTCTTAGATGTTAGGGCACTGTGCCGAGAGGGCACTAGTGCCAGGATGAGCGATAGCTCGGCAACTACTGGGCTCTTCCGCCCCTTCTTCTTCTTCTTCAGTTTCCTCCAAGGCCTATCAGTAGCTGGCCTAGCAGGTGATGAGAGCACCGACTCGGGGACAGGCCAGAAGGGCTAGCGGGCGCGAAGTCAGGGCAACTGCAAAAGCTGCGGGAGGACTCCTACTCCGGCTGCTGCGACAACCGGAGCGAGAGCGATCTCGACTTCTGCGTCCGAGGATGCCAGTTCCTGGTCTTCCAAGGAAGGGGTACCATTTCGATCCTCCAGGGTTCATCCTGGATTCAAATTGCAAAGAAGAATCTTGCAAAGAAGAAGTTTCGGGTGCTGGAGGCTCTCCAGTCGCGATGATCAACTGCATGGGGAATCCTAAATCTCCCGGAGGAGGATTCGCCTCATGATTTAGACCCGGCATAGGGCCTTTTCCATTGGTAGCTCAACGTCCGTGGCGGACGGAGTCTGGCACTGCTCAGTGCTCGCAAGTGGCACTGGCAGCAGTTGAGGGTCAGGCATGCCTGACAAGGGGTCCGAGGTGCAATACCTCTCGGACGACTTGGGTTGGCTGCGGCAGAGATTCCTGCCCCAGCGGGAGATCGTAGCCTCTCCTAGAGTTTTGTTGGGGCGTCCGCTGGCGTTGCTTGCTTGGGCAGCCCTCCCAATTTGTGGAGTGGTCTGCCCGCTTGCACGTCCTGCAGCGGTACTGCTCCTCCTGAATCTCTCTTCGCGGAGGGGGAAGACCTCTTGGTGGGCCAGCCCTTCGCGATTGGAGAGGGCTAGGCCTGAAATAGGTTGGGTGGTGCCCCTTCCCGCGGACCACTTTGGTGGGCGGAAGGTGGAGGTTTGTCATTTTTGAGAGTTTTAGATGGGGCCTCCGTGGAGGAGGTAACGTGGCTGCGGAGTGGCGTTGGTGACGGGCTTCCGCAGAGAAGATCCCGACCCAACAAGAAGACCACTCCGGGCCGAATTCCACCTACCACGCCAAGGCGGTGGGGTATCGTGCCCCAAGGTGTCATTACCTGGAGTTGGACAGTAGGAACGGTAATGGTGTGGCCCTCTATCCACTTCATTTCCCACCGCGTTTCTTCGTCAACCATGGCACCGGCTGGCACTTGGGCCCTAGTGATCAGGCTAATGTCTGCCGCAGTGTCTACTGTGACCGGAAGGGTCACTGGCAGGCTAGTGCTCTGAAGAGGGGCCACCGAGATGAACTGGGTTTCCAGTCTCTCGGGTAAAGGATCCGGTGCGGACCAGCAGCAGAAAATGAAGTGCTGATTAGGTTGACAAATTTGGTGGTGGGGACATGATGTGGACAGGCCGGAGATCCAGCATTGTAGTGGCTAGCAGCCCCACAGGATTTGCACGGGCCTTTTGGATGGGCTCGGTGGCCTGCAGTAACTGTTGGAGGAGAGGGCTGAGCGGGTGAATCGGGAGCGGAGTTCTGGCTGGTAGGGTTAGGCTGCTTATTAGTGCCGAGTTTGTATCGGCACTCAGCTTCAGCATGGCCCCCCTTCTTGCAATAGTTGCACAGGGTCTTGCTAGGCAGTCCATTCTTCGGGCGAGTGGAGTTCGAGAGGTAGGCCGGAGGGATGATTCGCTTCTGAGAGGTGCTATGCGACTGATTGAAGGTTTCCCACGAATCAGCCATGCGACAAGCTTCCATAAGTGTGGAGGGCTGTTTATCGTTAAGATATACTGCAAGGGGCCCTGGCACACATTGGAAAAGGTCTTCTAGCATGGTCCGATTGAAGAGATCCTCAAACGTCGTGCAGGCCAAGGAGTCGAACCAGCGCGTACCGGACTGGGTTTTGTGACATGCCCATTCCGTCCAAGACCAGCCGACTTCCTTGGCAAGACCTCGGAACCGTTGTCTCCATTTTTCTGGGGTTATTTCGTAGGCCTTTGTAATGACTCTACGAACTTCCGCCATGTTGCCTCTCTGGCTCTTCTCCAGTGAGCGAAGCGCTGCCTTGGCTTTTCCCTCCATATGCTTGGCTAGTATTAAGGCTCTCTCCGTCTCTGTGGTGCTGTAGTTATCGAAAAGAGCCTCGATCTCCTCCAGCCATGCTTCTGGCTCGTCCTCAGTCCACTTGGGGACTAGGGAATTGATGCTCGAAATTGGAGCGTTTGATGCAGCAGGTGTAGGACTGGAGGCTTGATGGCTAGCCATAGCTTCGGCATTCTCCATTTTCGCTCTCTCAAGCTCGAGCTCCTTCTCCTTTAGGGCTAACTCAGTTTCCTTGCAGGCTAACTCATGCTGTCTCCTTCTTTCTTCTCTTTCCTCTTCATACTGCCTTTGCTCGGCGTCATACACCCTTCGTTCTTCTTCATACTTCCTCTGCTCGAGTCTTTCTTCCTTCTCCCGCTTGGCCAAGTCGTCCACTTGCTCCTTAACCCAGGTAGTAAGTTCCGAGCCGGTGAGACCTGCCGCCGTCCCCAGCCCCAGGAAAGTTTTATAATGCTCTGCTGCCATGGTTCTGGTGGGGAAGGGCGTCTAACCGGGTCGACTGGGCGTACTTGGGCAGCGAGGAAGTGTCTCTTCAATGACGTGGCACCCTTTCAAAAGGTGGCACTGTAGTTTGGGTGTGCCGTGTACAGGTCACACTGGTGGCACTCAGTATCCCTAGGCACTGGTGCAGGTTAGGTTCCAGAAGAACTTTCTCTTCTGTGTTCCCTTTTGGTTTTGTTTTATTTATTTTTCTGGATTCTTGCTTGGTGGCACTTATGGTGCCAATGTGTTCCTAGGGACCCTCTACTGGAGTCCAACTAGGCTATATGGGAGGAAAGGCACTCTACACCCCTGCAGAGTGCAACAATCGAATGAGAGAGAAAGGGGAAGGTAAAAAAGAGAGAGAGAGAGAGAGATAGAGAAGTAAGCTATTCCAGTGATGAGTGCTGCAAATTATTGGCACTGTGGAATAAAGTGAATTTGGTTTTTTTTTTTTTTTTTTTTCTTAAAGATCCTCGTGAGTGGCTGGTCCCAGTACCGGCCCCAGTGCTGGCCCCTTTTTTTTTTTTCAGAGGGTGAAAACTACTGTTTGCTTTTTGGTCTGGATAGCAGGCCTCACTCGTGACCGACAGTTTATCACTGTATTGTAATTACTCTTAACTTGTCCTCATCTATTGTGGGACAGAGGTGTTTCTTTTATTTGGTTAAAGTATTCGAATTAATTAGCCTAGTGTCGGCCGTTCTTTCTTTGAAGAGGGTCACGTACACTTAGGTTAGGAATGCTTACTTGAATGACGGGAGAGAGAGAGAGAGAGAGAGAGAGAGAGAGAGAGAGAGAGAGAGAGAGAGAGAGAGAGAGAGAGATTTTCAATCAGCGAATTTCTTGCTGCTTGAGAACATGTAAAGCAAAGATTTAATACATGCACAATGGCATGGATCTTAATAAAATGATATAGATGCGTCGTCTTAGCTTCCTTAGGGATTACTTTATTATCTTAATTTTCCCGGGAGCCGACGTCACAAAAGTTTATCGTAAAATTTTAAATTTTCTTTATATGATTTTTATAGTAGGTATTCGTATAGGAACTTGTTATTACTCCTAACTAAGGCCTATCTTTCCCTGCCTAAATTATCTTTTGGTTTTTTTTCCTAGCTAAGATATTAGGAGGTGGGTTAACTTTACTACGAAAAGCAAAAAAATATTGACCCAAGAGTGGCTCAGGGAGCAGAGTCTGGTCACAATAACAAGGTCTTTGAGATGGCGGCCAAAGGTCCCGTTAGGCCTAAATTTCAAAACAGCCTCGGCCGGCGAGAAAACCCCAAAATGGCGTTCTCTCACAAACAGTTCAACAATTTCAAAAACAGACACAGCGGAGGGAATCAAAATGGCGGTTATTTTCTTTTTGCACCAAATTCAAAACAACAACGAAACAAATGCAGGTATCCAGATTTTACTTTAAATATACCAATCATGCATAGCGTTTTACGTTACGGATGGAAAACTAAATTACCAAACAACTTTGTGTCTTTTGTTATCGTATTCCTCACCCGGACATTAAACAAAACAATGAAAAGAGAGATGCTGATTTGCCTGCGTAAATTTACGTTGTTGAACGGTACCTTTATTGTAAAATTACTATTTCAGTTCGTTTGCTACTTCACTGACACGGTTTTTTGAATGATTCCCGCTATATGCAAACAATAACGATCGGAATTGCCGACGCGATTAGTATATTACTTTTGTGTACATGAAACTGGGCTCCGCGATTCGGCCTTTGAATTCGTTACTTGAACGACTTGACTCACGATCCGAACACGGTAAAATGTCCTTGTCTTAAACGTTATAAATTATGACTCTGCTCTCGACGCACCCTTTCCTACGCTAATTCTCGCTACACTTGTTATTATAACTATTCTCTTTACTGCTTATTATTATGCCTCGTTCCTTGTTTGGAAGAATGAAATGGAGTTCGATATCTGACTTTTATCTTTTTTTTTTTTTTTTTGGAATTAATGTAATTTAATTTCCTTTTCTCCAGATTCTTTCTCTAAAATGTACTTTAGATTCTACGCAAGGTCGCCAATGTTACGTGAGAGTCTTGGTTGATCATGTATTATTCAATTTACGTAATTTTTACGGCCCTGCAAACCAAGATTACACGTAACCTGTCACTTGAAGCCAAAAGTTAACCTCAAAGACAGACGTTAATTAGCCAAAGGTCGCCAGTTAAGGGTTATTAACCTTAACAAAGAATATTTGAGATGAATTTGATTTTAAACGCAGCGGTTCTTCCAAACATTCGGACGCGAGGCATACAAAAGCATCGAGATTTAACCTGATTTTGCTTACCCTAAATCCTAGGTATTTTACTGGAATAATGGGGTTGAAGCTAACAATAAAATAATTTGGCTTAAT
>NC_089766.1:30211375-30268875 GCF_040412425.1 Macrobrachium rosenbergii | reverse complement strand
AATCCCTTTCTAAAATCATGTTTTCTTAATTTCAGTTCTCCCCTGCCCTTGCGACACAATGTTCTGTTGGCCTTAGAAGACTCATTTCCATCTTCATGCAAGCAATCTTCTGAGAAACCGTCCCCAAGGGACACGTGCCAGGTATGTTCTCAGCGTTATCGTTGTGCTAATGTAAATGAATTTATCGTTTTTGTCTTAAGCAGTTTATAAGATTCGTGTTAACCTTTTCTTTTATTGGCTTAACTTAATTACACCTTTTATTGCTACACTGCATGTGCCTTGATGGCTGGACTGCAGGCCTATCCATATTAATTCTAAATAAAGTGATTTAATCTAAGAGGACTGGCATGAAAAGGTGGCCTTCCATTTTCTTTAAATAGATGTAATTTCAAGGTAAGTTATACTATTAATTACATTTACTGTTTATGTTCTGAGCTTTAGGTGTTAGTCCATAAGGTAAAATTGCATTCAGAATTGAATTGCACTTTTCCAGCCGGACTCAGAACTTAAAAAACGTCTATCTATTTGTCTATCTCTATCTATCTATCTATCTATCTATCTATCTATCTATCTATCTATCTATCTATCTATCTATCTATATATATATATATATATATATATATATATATATATATATATATATATATATATATATATATATATATATATATATATATATACTAAAATATTAATTGGGTAATTTTAGGAATATTTTCTAAATAACCTATTGGAGAAGTTTGAAATGTCATTGAAGTCCCATCATCCTGTATCCTGATGACATATGTACGGCATAAAAGGCTGCTAGCCTAGACTTTTTTTTAAATGTAAGGCATTGGAACAACTCTAAGATAGATTGAATAACAGCTTACAATCCTGCAGGCCAGTTAAATAAAATATCTGTAATGGGCCTATCATTCCTTGCCCGTGGTTGATTCAAATGTTGTATTAGTTGACATTAGTAGAAAACTGTTATTTTTCAGTTTACAGACGTAGCTATAACTTTGGTACCATAAAAAGTTATTTTTAATGTTCATGCAATGAAATCTATATGGAATAAAGTTTAAATCCCATGGAAATCTTGCGTTTTGAGCTTTATCATAAGTCCGAGGCATAAAAAATAATTATTGAAAGCTCCATCGTTCGTTGTGTTTTGATATAAGTACTGTAGACTGATTCAAGCTCGTCTTGTATTGTGCTTGACAGGTATATTATCAATACACAGGGATTAGTGATAATATCTCTATCAGTTCTTAGAGCCTGGGCACATCCTCACAATAAATAAACAAGTAAAGCTTAAACAAATAAATGAATAAAGCAAATTCAACAGAGGATGAATTCAGAGGATGCATCCTTCCTTTCAGTCTGGATTTTTGTCGCTCTCAATACATTTCTGTGGCCTCACTTAACAAGCTAAATTCTGGCTTTGAATCTGATTCCTCTAAATAATTAAGTATATATGTTTTCGTATTCAGTGCCCTCGCAGGTTCAGGTAGGTATGTGTTCGTATGTTTAGATGTCTTGCAGGTGGCGTGACCATTACCTTTCAGCTTTGGTTCATTCGCGTGGGACTGGGGTGAAGTCAGCAATTGATTGCTGTTTGATGGCTACGAAATGTTCAAGACCAAGGCACTTGGACGGATCACATGTCCGTGGTGGATTTTTCCGTTGCCGGATGTTATGGGAGTGACATGGGAGAGTGCGTGAGTTCGTGTGTGTGTCTTTAATTTACCTATGCTTCATTCAAAGAATACTGTAATGGATTGTTCATTCCTCTGAAACAATAGTGCAGGGAGTGCGCGTATTGGGAACACGTTGGAAATTGGAATTCCCTCTGCGGAATGCGTGTTAAACTTTAAACTTACTAACCTAACAGGTGTTACTGTTATTATTTAGCAATTGTTACTTTTGACAATTATTTTACATTTTGCTCATGTGTGTTCATAAGCTGGTGGTCTAATAGTGATGGTTTCGTTTTTTTCCCAGGGATGTTTTATTGGGCCCATGATTGTTTGGGGAAGTTATGCTCCTGGTTAATAAGCATTTAAAATGGCCGACGGGGAAAGTGGTTGTATTATTGGAACAGTGACTTAAGACTGTAAAAATTAGGTGTCATACACTTGGATAAATAGTATGATTTAATTAATGGTGATGGGGAAAAGGGATGTTGATTGTAGTTTTTGTTTGATTGCTATGTTCTGTTTGATTTCCCATTGGCTATTTTTTTTTTTTTTTATTTCAATATTTTTTTGAAACTTGGGGTTTAAGACCCGTTTCTTTTAATTACCATTTGCCATGTTAAATTTTCAGAATAAATTCTATATTTTGGTGATCAGGTTGAAAACTTCAAAAATTTTAGTTAGGTTACAGAGAGAGAGAGAGAGAGAGCCTTGAAATCAAAATTTCTTAAATTGCAACTTTCGGCTTTGAGGAAAGCAGCCATTCTCAACCAGCATTTAATTTTTCCTCCATTTTAAAGTGAAAGTGTGATTTTAAAACCCCTTTTTAGTGTTCTGCATGTTCCACGCACACATTCTACACGTGTGTGTGTGAATTGAAAAATAATGTTTACAGTGTGTGTATATGTTTGTGCGTGTGTGTGCGGGACATTGAGATCGTAATGACACGTGACTTATATTCTGAGTAAGAATGGCTGCTTTCGACTTTAGATCGATCCATTTTCAGAAGACTGAGACATAATGGTAGATATTTACAAAGCATGTGGTAGAGGAACAATACAAACGAGCATACACACCGTTGGAAATCAAATTCGAACCTGACTGGTACAAGAAGGTGGAGCCGCACACTACAAATATACGAGTATATATTATAATTTGTGTTTGAGGCCAAGTACCTCATTTACAAAAATTCGTATCTATACGGGTGGCAACCTACCCTTTTCTCCGCCGATGCCAACTACCATTCTTGAAATCTATACACTGTACATATTTCATTCTAAGTTAATGGATTAATATTATATATGCCCTGGCTGATGCTCATATTTCCACGAAAGCTCTATTTATAAAACCAGACTCAAGTTTGCTTCTTTTCAGGTCACTCTTAGAATAGACCACCTTTTTCGTCTCTTCCCAATTGATCGCATGATTATTCTCACTACCACACTAAAACTCCATTGTTCATCTCTGCATATCCTACGCAATTTCTCGCCAAAAATTATTATCTTTTTAATACTTTGCAGTTTGACCAATAAGAAATTATTAATCTCGTGGAGAGTTCTTTAAAAGTAAATGTTTTTTGTTTTATAGATCTTAAATTTTACATTATTGTTAAAACATTTCATAATTAGAATGAAGGGTAAGTTTCTTTGTTGTTATCGTAAAAAAATGCATTTTAGCAGCTTTTAATGAATTGTCTAAAACAGAATCAGGGTCTTCTAATTTCTTGTCTGTATTCTTAATCAGGCTACTTATAAGTAATGCTTCAAAAAACATGGATGTGAAAATAACTTTCTTAACTTTATTGCTTTCACCAGAATGAAAATGCCATTTACTGTTTCTATGTAATAGTCAATCCCACAAGGGTAGGCTACGATCTGTTTCCATTTCCATGGTGAATTCCACTGGCGGTGCTAATTCGTTATAATTACTAGTGAAGTTATTTACATTTTCGTTCCTTGACAACTTGCATTTCATATGGTCTGCATACCTGAACCATACTATATTGCGCTGAAATATATTGTTTAAGGTTTATTCTAAAAAAAAATAACTTCACCGTGAAATAAAGGGTTGCCCCTTGCTTTACCAAAATTTTGAGTAAAAATGAATAAACTTTCGAGTGACAGTAATACACATAAAGGACTAAATATAAATCTTATGCACAGTGTGAGTGGGAACAGTAAATTCAACAGACAAGTTAAAGAACTATTGAAACGAAATATAAGCCTGGTAAAAAAGTTGCTTATGATCTCCGTGTATGGAACTATAGAAACTCACGCAACAAATTTTCTCGCTCGGCCGGTTATTAGTTCCTAGTCAGTTTGTTTATACCTTTTCTGATACTAGTCTAGAGAACAATGTTGGCTTGATAAATAAATTGCATAGTGTGCAGGTTTAAAAGTAATCCAGGGTTATGATGTTTGACGTGGTATCATTATTGGCAAAGGTAGCCTACCTATTTATGATCTCTTGGAATTTTGGTCTGATACATCAAAGAACAGACATCCTGATATGCCATTTTCTAAGAACACTAATAGAATTGATTCAAATATGTGTAAAGGAATGTAAATCTGGATTAAGATGGAAATTATTATTTTCAAAATTCTAATTTCCTTCCTTCAAAAGTCAAATCAGCCAGAGAAATCAAAACTCGATACATAGTCAATGGAGGAAATACAGCTACTGTTGCTGATATACTCAACTATCTGCAATTAATATTATAAAAAGTTTTTTTTTTTATGTACTCGACCTTTCAGGGTAAGTGTCAGGATGAAGGAATGAGTAATGAATTGTCTCATCAACTACAAAAGATTGATGTGCCTCATTAATCACGTCTCGTCGCCCATGGTAGTTGCTGCCTAAGCCTTGGAATCTTAAGGTTAAAATAACGTAATAGCCGCTTTAATGATCCATATAAGAGAAAATCATTCCACTTTGCCAGTCCTATTTAGAAATTTTAAGTCATTATTGCAACCTACATATACATTCCATATTCATGAAATAGTTCTTTGATTTAAAGATTGCTTTGATTAAGTTTTTGATTAAAAGAAAAAATTGCAGTCAAAATTCCGACCACATTCTGACTATAACTGAATAACAACGCCGTCCCTTATCTATTTTCTAGTTAAAAAGGAACTGTTCTTTTTCATACAAGAAGACAAAGTTTTTTCATTTGACTAAAAGTAATTCCCTCGTATACGGGCTGTTTATCAAACGTTTGTAGAAATTGTCAATTAGGTTCAAATGGTGAGTTCTTTACTCATATTGTTACTCTGATGATTACTGAAGTTTACTTTGTACGGCATGGTTACTAGAGTTATTGTTATTTTCTCAGTTGATGCCAAAAAAAAAAAAACATTAACAATATGAACCTTTGAATTTTGGTCTTTGAATTAAAACTGTAAACAAATTTCATATAATAAATCATGTAAGAGTAATTGCATCTTAGGAAGAATCAAACATACCGCGTCAGACTCAAAAATCTTACTCTAAAGCCGTTTCAAGAAGCGGCCCTTCATCGGAACTCTCCCAAAATGGTTTTATTAATTCTCAAAAATGAAAGAGCCACTTACTGAAGATCTTTCTCGTCTTGGAAATCTCATCCCCAAAATCACGCCAAAAACTTCTCACAAGGCAGCAAAGAGCTCGTTCTCCTTTTCTGAAATTTCTCAACCATCGCCTCCTTTGACTTTTCAAATGCTAACTTGAAGCATCACGTCGTTAATATAATGGGAGGTTGGGGGGAGGAGTGGAATAATAAAAGAAAGAAAGACTACGTGTGAGTTTCTGCGTGTTAGGTAATAATGTTTATTTATTTTATGCACCTTATAACGTCATCATTCTATAATTCTCAAAAGTTCTCATATGTGGTAAAGTTTTCTCTCTCTCTCTCTCTCTCTCTCTCTCTCTCTCTCTCTCTCCGATTCTCTTTAGCTTTCGAACCGGACGAAAAGGGATTAATATGGATGCATTCTCTAAAGTCCCGACCCCCCTGTTAGCTTATTTGTTAGTCGACAGTTGAGGGTCGCAGCTAGGGTGGAAGGAGATTTAAAGACTACCCAGAATGAAAAAGGAAACACCAGGCAAGTTTGTCCATCACTCCGTCTAATCACATAACACCAAAACGGGAGGTAAATTTCACACTAATTACAGAAACAACTAATAAGTGATCTGTCTCTCTCTCTGTCTGTCTCTGTCCCTGTCTGCTTAGACAAAACAAACGGAAACAAACCTGGTCGGTTAACAAGGAAGCGATAGAACGCGAAAGTCTTGTCCTCAGGGAACAGCAAAGGCTACAGCAAATTCATGGCGACCGAAGAGAACACGACTTCAAAGAGAATCGCAAATCCTGACTATTATTTGCACTATAGGAAGCGGAGTCTCGCTTTGGCAGTTTTATCGCCAACATTGCTGTACTTGGCGACGAAGGCGTTTATCGCCACCAGTTTCCGATATTTTTCGTGAAGACAAATGCTCAAAGGTGAACTTAAATTAAGAAAATTTAGTTTATTTCTGCTTCACTTTGGTTAGTTTCGCCTGTCATTTTGGTTTTATGACAGAAGCCTTCTCATGAACTAAGAAATAATAATTTTATTTTCTAAAATTTGTATAAATTTATGGTAGCCTATTTCCTCAGGTATCATGGTGTCGAAAAACATCAGTTTAGTTTTAAAGATTTTTTTTCACTGGCTGATTATTGGGATCAAACTTCCGATTCTCTCCTTTCTCGTACTCATATAGAATCCATACTGGCACTGTATTTGGGACCTAAACATAAATTAGGGTTCCTTAGATGTTGGATTTTGTTTATGTTTATTTATTTATTGATTCACCTGTTTTGTACTTAACTGCATCTCTGAGAGCGTGCCATTGCCATGAACATTTCTTGAGGTTTCCTTGGATTTCTTTTTTTCTAGTCCCACTTGGAGCTGTACACCAGTAAGGTGGTGTGGCATTGGCAATAAAATCATTATAATTATCATTTTGCTTATTGAACAGTTCATCTAAACGTTAAAATTACTTTTGTTTTTACAAAAATTAAAATCAACATCATATGGATATTACATTTTCTCTTGAAACTTTGGGTAAAACGTTATGCCTCGATTCATTCTCTAGAAAGTGATACAAAGTTCTCAATCAAGCGTTATCGCTTCTCCAAAGTTACTGCTATGGTAATTCTAATATCGAAGGTGATGCAGGATAAAAAGACCTTAAAACATCAAGTGAACAATTCCTTATCCACATAAATAAAGAAACGATTATTCCAATTATAATGCAATTAAACGGGGGAAAACAAGAATACTTATCGAAGTCTTCTAAATAATTATTAGTACAGCTACAAGTATTACGCCTTTTTTTAGGTATCTTACTGTCAAACACGAGATAGAATCTCAGTTTGATTTACTAAAAGCTTAATCTGGCATTATTACTTCTCAGAGCAATCAATGAATATACAAATGTATGTTGCTGGAGGTATTTTACATAATTCTAGTAAGAATTTTTTTCTGAAAATAATAACAAATAACATCAATGAACAGAAGCGTCTATGATGAAGTATTACTTATGTATATTGATTTTTCATCTACTGTTGATCCAGTGTTTAGTCCCTTTTTCCTTTAATCCATATCTCATGCCCCTTCCTTGTACGTCCCTCTGTTTATTTATTTTTATTTTTTTAAGAATTTTGTCATCACTATAAGCCTAGGATACATCCTCAAGTGAGACCCACTTTCAAATCAAACCAGGTACTACCTTGTCTGTACACTCTTTCCTCTCATTTGAAAACCTCGCATTCCTCTCTGTAAATTATCTTCACATCACGCATCTTCAGCTCACTCCATATTGCATCTCTTTGTATTTCAAACTAAGCTTTATCTGAGACACAGGAATATTTAATACAAACATTAAATTGTGGCTCTAATATATAATAGTTTCTCTAATTATTGGTTCTGTTCCTTTCCCCATTTTCCATTGGGCTTATATTCTCTCTCTCTCTCTCTCTCTCTCTCTCTCTCTCTCTCTCTTCTCTCTGTTTTTAAGATGTGGTGTTACAAAATAGACAATACTGGCGTCAAATTTATTTTACTTACTCTGAAAACATCCTTCCCCCAACCGCCACGAAAAACCGTTCAGACAAGTGCAAAGCGTTACCTCGTTATTCTTGTCTGTAATGAATAAAAATATGTGGAAACTTTGATAAAAAAAGTTCCATTTCAATTTGGGCTCTGCCAGACGAGGCTTACATGAATGGTCCCATTCACAGCTGTATCTTGAGTCTTTGGGACCCCAGCCCTTATGACAAATGAGCAAAAGAGCATGTAAATTTCCCTGACCATAAACAGAATTCCACCATACGATTCCATGTTACATCTAGAAAAGTTGTTATTATTATAATCATACTCTCCTGTATCACGTTTTGCTTCGTATAAAGGGACGTTTATTATTCTCTCACGTTACTTTCTAACCTGTCTCGGATCCTTACATGTTACCCATACTATTGTCAGCCACTTAATCGCAAGGTCATTAGCATTCTGCAGCATCTATCTTGCGATCCCAATAGCAAAGAAGTCTTGATTTTATTGCCTCATTTGTCACTTCTGCTTTTACTCAAGTAACATATCTACAGAAAAAATCTACATATAAAAGAAATAATAGTAATAATAAAATAGTTCCATTTAACAGATGGAAGTGAAGATGAAATTTTGAAGGATAAAGAAAGATGAACACAAAAATAACAGGTAAAACCATAAACGTTTCTTTCTTGACATATTTATTTGGTATCTAAGTTAGACTATTTCCTTTGGTAGTTTTTTTATTCGTAAACCGAGAGAAACTATGATACCCACACGTATGAAAAAAGTAAAATTTTCAATACAGATGAATTGACTTATCCACAGAAAAGAATGTACGGTGCTGAAGAGGGTTCAAGGGATAGCAAATAGAACGCATCGTGAACAAATATCAAACGAAAATTCGATTGTTCAGAATTTGCATATTAATTGCGGATGTGTGAAAAGCGATCGTCATGAGGACACAAAAGTGTGGTTTGTCTGATATAAGTTTCTCCCTTGGGCATGAAGGAGAAATGGTTCAGTGTTCCAACATCAAAATAACATATATGACAAGGTAAAAATTGAAGGAAACGTTGGTGCGTGTACGTGCAACATACATAAATAAATCTTGCATTTTATTCACACACACACACCCACACCTTTTACCCACACACACACACACACACACACATGTATATATATATATATATATATATATATATATATATATATATATATATATATATATATATATATATATATATATATGAATATATAGAATATATATATATATATATATATATATATATATATATATATATATATATATATATATATATATATATATTTATTTGATATTTATATATATATATATATATATATATATATATATATATATATATATATATATATATATATATATATATATATATATATATATATATATATATATATATATATATATATAATATTATATATATATATATATATATATATATATATATATATAGAATATATATATATATATATATATATATATATATATATATACGGATTATATATGTAATCAAACGAATAGGTTTGTAAAAAACAAAATGGATGTTACAGACTAAATACACACAAAACAAAGCCACTACAACACCTTGTCTAAAAAACATAACAAACATCTGTTTGTCTCGAACTCTCGCCATACCGCCAAAAACTTCTCGCTGCTGGGAAGAAAGGGCGTTGGGTCGGGTATGATACATGAAACATACGCTGACAATGGGGTCTAAGCGATGTCAGGCAGGGCAGCCGATCGAGACCACAGGTCTATAAAGCCAAATCAAAAAGTCCTTCAAAGAAGGCATCGTGCTTACCCATACAAAAATGGGAAAAAGCACGTTAAAAGAAAAAGAAAGAAAAGATATATATATATATATATATATATATATATATATATATATATATATATATATATATATATATATATATATATATATATATATATATATATATATATGAAAGTGACTGTTTGTATATTTGTTTGTCTACTATAGAAATCAGAAGAGCAGACTTGACAGACCCAGACAAAATTTTGCACACGGTCTCTATGCCACTTCAGAAAGGTTTTAACTCAAAGTCAAACCCCTACCCGTGACAGACATACAAACACAGACAAAAAAATTAAATTTTTGTTGTTACGTCACCTTTTCCTTCAGTGTTACTGGGTTAATTCTCCTTTTTCTCCTGACACTCCACCTTTTATTTCAGGCTCTGTCAGACATATGGTTAACCTACAACAGTAAATCCAAATCCCCTATAACATAATTTTTTTTATCAGAATTTATGTAAAGCTTGATCATAATTTATTATAATTATTAATATACAAGTGTTAAACATATACCTGACTGCTTGGTTGCATTGCTAAATTAAATATTTTTGGCTTCGTTACAAAACATATTACATAGCTATAAAGCAATGAACCCAACCAGCAGGTCCAAAGATTTTCTCCCTAAACACATACACATGCCAGTTGTCTTCCTCATTCACGTATACATAGTAGCTACTAACTCAACATGACGTGCAAGATGTATGATGACAGTACATAATTTGTCTTTATTAGTTCAAATGTGAATTTTCTCATTAATTCGATCGTTTCTTCTTCATTTTTACCTTCAGAATTCGTTATAGCGACTACTTCTTAGCGTCACGATTGCGTACATCGTTATAAAACACACAGACACACCTGAGTGCAAATTGTAGGAATACAATATTTTTTTATTTATTGTCTTGTTCATTGGAGATGCTGTTTTCTCTCTTCTGGTAGAGGAACTTAACTTCCCCTCCCCCCTTCCCTCCCACTCTATCTTCCCCTCTCACTCCCCTCCCCTCCCCTCCCTCCCCTCCCTTCCCTTTCCCCTCCCCTGCCCATAGAATGTGTGTTTGTGTGTGTGTGTGCAATAAGTACAGAGTTCTGCTAATTAAATTGTTTCATATACGCAGTTTTAAAGTTTTACATACTACTTAAAGCAATGGTAGACTAATTAATAATAGTAACAAGGTTGATATCAAAACTTTAGAGTTATCGATCCCCTCCATTTACACTTTGAATAAGGTTGGGGCTAATTAAAGACTAAAACATGTACGGCTAGGGGCTATAGCGACAGTGAGGCATACTAATGGCACTAACCGCCCTCGCGGTTATCAATATAACATTTGTTAATAATTCAGCCATTACTTTAAATATGAATAATGAATAGTCGGAAAGACAAACAGGGAAGAAGAAGCTTGTAGGTTCTCGGAATAAGATTTCCATCTCATAAATGTGGAATTAAGAGAAAATATAAAGTGCAAAAGTAAGTAGCAACTGCGCATGCTATTTATTTTTGCTATTATTTTGTGCCTCATTTGACTTAACTGATATTATTAGGCATCAAAACTGCAAAAGATAAATGTCGATTTCAGCTGCAAGCATAAAATCAATGGTCCCGTTTTAGCAGGGAAATGAGCAAGCACGCTGCTGTGAGTCAATTATACGAGTATTACATATCTTACTTGACTATGGTGAACATTTCGCTGATATGCCTTGAAAATATAAATGTTGCCATATTAAATCTGTTTTGTATTAATATCCATTCTTGGAGTTAACAAATTTCTTTATAATCGCCATATATGAGAAGTCATTTATATAGAAATGTTAACGATGGAGATTGATATCATCCAGATGAAAAGGTTAAATTCGAAGTAATTTCCTTCTTTCATTCTAAGGCAAGAGATCTGAAGAGGTCCTCTGTGTGAAGGTGAATGCGCTTGACAGACTTTCCTCATATGATGCTGCACTGCAGATGTATTCATTCGTTACGTCTGCATTTTATATTTGCTGTTAATTCCACATTTATGAACTCCAAATCTTGCTCCGGGAACCCTGCAGGCTTCCTCTTCCCTGTTTGACTTCCCGACTATTTATTATTCATATTTAAAACAATGGCTGGATTATTAACAATTGTTATATTGATAACCGTGAGGGTGGTTAGTGCCAAAAGTGAACTTAACGTGGTGTACTATAGGCGTCTGCCACGTCGTTTCGGCCCCTACCTGCTCCAATATTTTAGTCTTTAATTAGCCCCATTCCCGCTTTGTTTCTTCAACCTTTCTTTCCAACCTCTCTAACTTTTAGTTCCTAGTGGAAATAAGGCGTTTTCCTCCAGACTCACCTTCACGTCCTCGGAATTCATCTCCCTTATTTTCTGGGTCTCTTCGGTTCGCTATCCAACCGCTCGAAATCCCTGTTCACTGTCTTAGCCGCCGAATGGGCGGAAGTGCCATAGTGTTTGGCTTAACGCCCTCAGTCTCATAAAATCAGTGAAAGTGTTATGATAATAATCCTGCGTCGTGAACCTCTTCCTTGTACACAAAGAATAGGGTTGTATTTGAAAACGTAAATTTTTTGTCCATTCCTAATATATATATATATATATATATATATATATATATATATATATATATATATATATATATATATATATATATATATATAATATACGAAAATTATGATTTGGTCCTGTTTTAACCTAGGCATAAAATTTACAGGTTAATGCAATGTTGGCTGCATGTATAATTCCCATTATTTGTTGGAAAAAACCAAGCATATTTTTCGTGAAGCAGCAATATTCCCGTTTTTAGTAAATATATTGCTCTTTTAGGGGCATACCGTGGACATGTAACTGGTACTATGTCAACTAAAGTAACTATTAATATTCATTGATAAAAATACAAGATTTGGAACAACATATAGACAGTAATTATGTGCAGATATTTTTTAGAGAGTATGGGAAGTGGGTGAGGATGGTGAACAATATTTTATTTGATCGCGAATCATCCAGTGAGATAAAGGGAGAATTATTTTTGGCAGTTAGCATTTGATATCATCTTTTGAAATTTCGATACGATCGTCGGATACGAAAAGTAATTCGTATGGAAACTCTAGTTATAGTGAATAATATCGTATAAATGAAAAGGCTCACTTTCATTTAATTTTATTCATTCAGCATAAAATCAAAAGGCCTGAAGAGGCCTCCCGTGAGAAGGGATGAAAACTCCTTCATACTATTTACCAGTACTGTTCTTACTGCACTGCTGATGGCTTCGCTATGCTGGAATCACATATTTGCGTTTGATTCTCTATTTATGAGATGCTCACACTAATCCGGGAACCGTACAAGCATCCTGATCCAGGTTGTCTTTCTCACTATTCGCCTAAATATGCCGTGGCCGGTAACAGATATTATAGATTCAAATAAGTTTAGTCATATTTTTCTTCATTCAGTTGGCTATTTAAATCTTGATTGTTTCCGGGCTTGAATGGAATGTCACAGGATATTTGGTATTTGGGGAAATTCCTACTCATGCCGGGAGATTAAAATCGGAAAATAGTTGACAAAGTTCAATTATTTTCGGTAAAGCAACGAAAAAGAACAGGAACTAAATTCCGGTGAACGGTATTTCAAACAATGTTGGGAGAAAGAGAACATGATAACAGCATAAGCTTAATATTGTATTTGATGTTTATACTTTTATGGCTGTTGCAAACAAAAGACTACGAAGTTCAGTATCGAACTCGGCAATTCTTCCCGCATCAGTGAATAAAGCACTGGCGTCTGGTTCTGACAGAAAGAAGACAGGATTGCATTGCGTCATAAACGAGTTCAAAGAGTATTTGCAAGTATGTGCTTACTTTTCTGCAATTAATATTTACTTTAAACTTGAATAATTCAAATGTAATTTGTGTTATTTAAATGTTTTTAAAAAATAAGATATTTGAATTATCTTTTTTAAGCGACTGCCATCATTATTAATCAGAGGTTTGCGCAAATCAAAATAGATATTCGAAACGACACTTTTGACCTGGGGTAATAATTATCCTGCACTGAGCCTTTGCAATAAAAGAGATAAATATGCAAAATAGAATTGTCTCACTAATGTCTGGTTGGTAATTAAAAAGAATGGTAAGTAATATATATATATATATATATATATATATATATATATATATATATATATATATATATATATATATATATATATATATATATATATATATATATATATATATATATATATATATATATATATATATATATGTAGAATCTACTGGTCACTTTTACCAGACACATATGTAATTCTAATAGCCACAATGCCCTCTTAACTTCTCGAATTCTTCGCGCTTTTTTGGATATGCTTGTAACTACGAAGCCGAAAATATCCAGACGGAAGAAATTGAAGAGCCTGTGAATAGCGGTCGCAAGAATCGAACCCGCGTTACCATATTCACAAGGAGATCACGTTGTCGACCTGGCTACGAGAAGGATAAAAGTCTATCGCCTCTCCCACATACATATACCTGTCGTTTTCAGAGATATTTTTGTTAGAGCTGGAATAGACCCATCCTCACCATCGTAGCCAAGTGGGCAATCGTTTTATTGCTTTTGGGCTGAAATATATATGTAGAATCTACTGGTCACTTTTACCAGACACATATGTAATTCTAATAGCCACAATGACCTCTTAACTTCTCGAATTCTTCGCGCTTTTTGGATATGCTTGTAACTACGAAGCCGAAAATATCCAGACGGAAGAAATTGAAGAGCCTGTGAATAGCGGTCGCGAGAATCGAACCCGCGTTACCATATTCACAAGGAGGTCACGTTGCCGACCTGGCTACGAGAAGGATAAAAGTCTATCGCCTCTCGTACATACATATACCTGTCGTTTTCAGATATATTTTTGTTAGAGCTGGAATAGACCCATCCTCACCATCGTAGCCAAGTGGGCAATCGTTTTTATTGCTTTTTGGGCTTAAATATATATGTAGAATCTACTGGTCACTTTTACCAGACACATATGTAATTCTAATAGCCACAATGCCCTCTTAACTTCTCGAATTCTTCGCGCTTTTTTGGATATGCTTGTAACTCAATCAATTAAATGCGCTATTCCCAGACCTCAAGGCCAATGTCGCCAATGAAGAGAAAATACGAACTGGAGAAGGGAATTCATTGTGGACTCCTCTAATCAAGGCCCATTCACTTCGAATACAACTTCATTACTGGAACCAAAACTGGCAGCAAGCACCGCAATTATTCTTTTCTTTCAACCTTTTCACTGCCATGTGAGTCTTGTTTTTCGATGGTAGAGGTAACCAGCGTACATAATACTTTTATTCCAGGGGCTAATAATCAATTACTTAATGCCAGAATTGAGTATAGAGTGAGGAAAGTTGGTTGTAAAGTCTCGAAGCTTCACACAGCCTCTCATTCCTCTTAACACTAACACACTTGCGAGTAAGCAATGGCCGTGAGGGATAAGGCAAGGCCTCTGTTATATACTAATTGATAACAAAAGCAGCTTTTAATATAGCAAATTCTAGATATACTGCATTTGTTCTATATAGACAGACCTGAAGGTGGTCCGGTCGTTGACGCTTGATAACAGGGTCATTAGTTCTCGGCAGGTGAGCGAGAGGTTGGGGAATGGCTCACTCACTCACAGGAATAAGTCACTCTAACTTTCAGTAGGTTTGCAAATTATTTTGAATTTGCGATTTGTTCCTTCGAAACCAAACACTTTCGTTTCTTCTATAGAGACTCACTCCTTAGGTGGGAGACGTTCTTTGAGGAACATGCTGGAGTTGTTCATCTACTGGAAAATTCACCTTTCCAGTCGCGTTCAAGTGATAATGACCAATCTTTTCTGAAAAGCAAATAGATGCCGAGAATATAAAACAGATCAAAATATTGCACTTTGATGAACCTGTCCAAGGCTATCATGCGTCAAAATATTACCGGTAAAAAATAAGATTTGACGATACCGATTATCGAAAGACTTATATAGTTTTGAGGCACTTTCGTATTATTATTATTACTATTACTCAGATGATGAACCTAATCATATGGAACAAGTCCACAGGGGCCATTAACTTGAAATTCAGGCTTCCAAAGAATATGGAGCATATTTGAAAGAAGTAGGCTAACAGAGGGCAATAAGAAATATAGAAAGAAGAGATCACTTATTATAAAAGAAAAAAAATTAACAAATTAATAAATAATAAGATGAAAAGTTAAGTAAATTATGAAAATACACGGAGAAATGCATTAGGGTAGTAATGCATTGCATCTTCGCTTGAACTTTTAAGTTCCAATTTCACAAAATCCTCAGGAAGGCAGTTCCACAGTCCATACAAAGTATCTAATTATGTAACGACAATATAATTACTTCACACTATGAAGATCTGATTCGTTTTCCATTTGGAAGAACCTAGCACAGGCTGCAATGTATAATTGTAATTACTCTCTCTTTATAATTTTACCTATTAATGAAGACGTGACATTACAAATTGCAGAGACTAATTTAACAGAAAAAAAATCACGAGTAGTTTCGAATAAAATTCGATTTTCCTTTAACTCACAGGATTTTACTGGCTACCTTCTAATAATGACTGCAAACGAAATAAAGTTTTTACTAAGCTTGAAAGTGAAAGGTTTGGCAAGTTAATCAAGCATAGCTAGTTTAAATAAATTAAGGGAAAAGGTTTAAATCCATTTGGTGTAACATCAGAGAGAGATGGAGTAAATTCAGTTAATTTGTTCATCAAGTAATGAACTCAAATCGTTGTAGCGTTAATAGTATTGCGTTCTGTAAAGGTTATAGTTTTATCACCCTGGCCACTAGGAGCCCTTAGTTCATCCAAACATATGACAACTTGTAGTTCAATATGTGAGTCGTTACAGAAATAAATATGCTCTTTTTTCGTAATTTCCCTTTACTTAGGCATCTCTCTGTCTTGCTTGCTGTATATGCAGTATACACACACACACACACACACACACACACACACACACACACACACACACACATATATATATATATATATATATATATATATATATATATATATATATATATATATATATATATATATATATATATATATATATATATATATATATATATATATATATATATATATTATAGTTTTTATTCAACATGCACATCACATCGACTTCCATAAAGAACAACTGGCTTACCAATCCCATCTTACACTCCCACCTAGGTTTCCATTGTCAATTTAAGTCTTCCTATTGTCTTACACATACCTTGTTACCTATCTTACTTCCCCTGTTCTGTGATATCAACTCTACTCCTGTCCTACACACACACACCTTATATTCACTTACAAATACTTATATAAATCAATGCTTCCATTTTTATGCCATCAAACTAACATTCATTGCTCTGCCTTCCACGTTTCCATGTATACTCATTACCTTACTATTGCTCAAATTTACTCTTAGCTTACTCTTCTTGCAAAAATTTCAAACTGTTTTACTAGGCTCTGCAGTTTCTCTTCTTATCCCTAATCAGCGAAGTATCAATTGAAAAAATTAAGTGTTATGGAAGCTCATGCCAGCTATAGATTGAATAACAATCATTAAATTTATTCCTTTGTAGGCAGGAAATTTATATGCAAGGAATTTGCCTCTGTTACATATTAATTAGTCTAGAGAGCGAACGGATAATATAATGCGTTTGTCACATTCATATATTTTTTATAGCATAAATGACTTCATTCATTTACTGTGAGCATCGTTCATCCCTCACCTAGAGACTTATTAAATTCACTCCTTGCAGAGGAGAACCAATCAGTTAGAATTAAGAACCTTACAAAATGATGACCTGTCATTCTACAAGAATAACAATATTGATAACAACAATTCTTAAAACATGCTAATAGGCAGTCCAATTGCAATAATATTCCGTGCCATCTCATTTTAAATTGAACAACTTCAAACAGTTTCTACCTCACAAACCATAATTCACCTATTTAAGTATTTTTGTCAACTAATTTCTCCTTTCACTCTCTTTCATTACAAGTACAGTTTCCGTCAGTTTCATCTTATCTATCTTGCAGCTGTCAATCAACAAATCCCTTTAGAATTTTATCCCTGTCTCTCTCATTATAAACTTATGCTATTTCTTCTATACCCTCCCTGTGTACTAGAGAGAAAAATATGCTGTTGCATGAGTGTTTGTGTTACCCTCGCACCGTAAGAGTGCAATATATGTGAATATTCTATACATGAAAATTAACAAGGATTATTCTACTTCATATTTACATCAAAACTACAGTAATGTCTTTCAGTCATCTGCACTGTACTGAAAGCTTTGAACTTATGGCTCAGTTATATTTATTGCAGTTCAATAATGAGTTCATGATAGGGTATCCTATATTTGCATACTATGTAGTTTTTACCTTTTTAGTGTTATATCAGTAACGTTATGCATTTTTCATGGAGATTTTGCTCTATTAGGTGTCATATGAAAACCGCAAATGGCTACTTATATCACACTTTCTTATTAACATGATGCTACAATGTTTAACAACGAGTGACGTATTAGGAAGAGTGGAGAATTCATAATATAGAAAACTTTAAATGTTACTTTTTTTTCTTAAAATCAGTTTGTGCGTAAAAGAAGGACGTCCAAGTTGCCTCCTAATCTGTAGAAAAACACAGGAACATTTCGCGTCTGAAGGTTCTTTCTTCCACTCAACAAAAAGTTACCAAAGTTCCAAACTAATTACTGCAAATTCGCACCGCTTAAATGAAATTCGCTGTTGACTGCCTCCTTATCAATCTCTGTACACGAACAGATACACACACACACACACACACACACACACACACACACACACACACACACACACACACATACATATATATATATATATATATATATATATATATATATATATATATATATATATATATATATATATATATATATATATATATATCACGCTGCCGATCTGACCATGAGAAGGGCCAAAGTCTATTGCCTCTCGTACATACATATACCTGTAGTTTCCCGCTACCGGACATCATAGTTTCATCATATTTCTTGTACTTGGATCTTAAGGTGACAAGCGTATCCAAAAAGCGCAAAGAATTCGAAAAAGGGCATTTTAGCTATTACAATTACATATGTATCTGGCTAAAAGTGACCAGCAGACTCTACACATACACACACACCTATACATTTTATATATATATATATATATATATATATATATATATATATATATATATATATATATATATATATATATATATATATATATATATATATATATATATATATATATATATATATATATATATATATATATAATGTATAGGTGTGTGTGTATCTAGAGTCTAGTGGTCACTTTTGCCGGATACATATGTAATTGTGATAGCTAAAATGCCCTTTCTCGAATTCTTTGCGGTTTTTTGGATATGCTTGTCACCTTAAGTTCCAAGTACAAGAAATTTGAAGAAACTATGATGTCCGGTAGTGGGAAATGACAGGTATATGTATGTATGAGAGGCAATAGACTTTTATCCTTCTTGTGGTCAGATCGGCAGCGTGATCTCGTCGAGATTGTGGAGACGAATGTTCGTTTCTCACTACCGAGTCTGCTATACAGTCTGTCAGTGCAGCCTCCTCCGATTGGGAAATTAACACTGCATATACAAAATGCAAAGTCCTGACACCAGAAACCATTCTTAAGGAGTGACCCACGAACAGCTTATCCTCTTTCAATAAAACATTATATATCACTTCGTGGCTAAGGACCTGCTCAGTGGAAATCTACGCCGATGACCCTTACAATCTGCTTCCAAAGGGGCTTGCTGATCTAAACCTACCTTCAGTGTACCATGCGGTGGCAAATGCCCTTCTAACAGCAAAATCCCTCTCAGAAAAAAAACTGACAAAACCTTGGAAAAAAATGAGAAAGTACAAGAAATTTTCACAGATCTGGGATGTGGTCAAAGGACTACAGGAATCATTCGACGGTCTTAAACCTGTAGAAACAAATAACAATCTTTCACAGATCTGGGATGCAATCAAATGGGTGTAGGAATCATTAGACAATCGCACAGCAAGCCACCAGACTCCTTTGAGTGAGACATCTATTATTTTCTCACCTTACGACAACACGAGAGAAATGAGGGTGCGACGCGAAGTCAAGATGAACATACCCTCCCATGAGGGAACAGCCCTCTCTCCCTCAGATGAAGCACCCACATCACCCATAGGACTATTGGAGTGGATCGATGATCTGCCAGCCTCCTCTCCCTCCCCAGTGCCTCTGGTGGACGATAGATCTTCAGTGATGAACACCAGCCCTCGTAAGTCTTCTGACCCTATCTCTCCCCTCAACCACCTGTCGTGGATGAGGATGTGAATGATCATGCGGGGATTGGGGGCTGGCAGACACAAATGAGTAGAAAAAGAAAAGAACATCTCAATTGTCTGCTGGACCGAAGCCTAACATACGTGAATCACCTTGCCAGAAACCTGAGAAGAGATGTCACATTGTGATTCACAATTTACGCTCATCGGTGAAGCTAAACGCCATAGTAGAGAGAGTCAAGTTTCTCACAGGCTCCAACCCTCTTATCTCCCATGAACTCCCTTGCAAAATTAAACATAAAGTGGCATACAGGATTACCTGCCTATTTCAACACCTCGGTGTTGTTAAAAGCGAGAATTTCGGTCCTAATATAAGTCTCAAGATGCAACCTAATCCAGCTCCAACCAACCACCCCCAGGGGAACTTACCGACGTCTCGAGCAGGGGTGCATGCGCAGGCTTGCCCTCAACCACAAATGCCAGTCGACCTCCCACAGCTAGTGAATGCCCACCCCCGCTGGCCAACCCACCATCCACCCCCATGATCAACTCATTCATTTCCAATCTTCGTGAGTTGCCATGGATACATTAGATATAATCTCCTGGAATATTTTTGGCCTCAAGCAGAACATTACTCCCTTAAACATGTTCTGCAAAATCTTCAGAGGCATCATTGCATTACAAGAAATGCTCCTCTGGCCTCATGACCATGCAATCTGCGATTCTGTGCATGAAGACTTCAGAGCTTTCTTGACCTCATCGATGCAAGTTACAGGTCACATCGTAGCCGGTCACCCAAAAGGGAGCCTTTCTTTCCTGTGTCACAGATCACTAGACAATATGGTGAATGTGTTGACCTATAAGAGTGATAGATTGCTGGGGCTTTAAGTGACTGTAGGGGACTCTAAGATCCTAATAATTAATGTTTCCTGGGAAAATAACAACAATTTTGATCAATACTGCATGATCTTGGGTGAGTTACACAGCATTATTCACAATTCTACTGCTGATCATATTTGTATAATTGGAAACCTTAATTCTCACCAAACAAAACAATTTTATAACAAACTTACTCGCTTCTGGCAAAATCACGCTCTCCAAATTAGCAATGTAATGCTCCTCCCTCCCTCTTCCTATACCTATATGCAAAATAGGATGGACACAATTACAACCTCCTGGCCGAGCCACTGCATCACTTCCCCATAATTTCATGATGCTATTGTGACCTGCAACATTCGCTACAATCTTGGAACGGGCTATGACCATATTTCCTTACAGGTGTCATTCAGTACCCCATTCCTCCATACCGTGAACCCCCTAACTGATCGCCCAGCTGCTGTGAACTGGGATTTAAAAAAAAACAACAGAAAACCAGATTCTTTAGGGAAACCATGGAAACCAGGCTGCAGTCAATAGCTCAACTGGCAGACCCCTAACTGTGCCCTAACCCAAAATGTAGAAATGACCATCACAGGAGAGATCCGAAAAAATTATATTCAAATATAATTTCCGCTGTGCTCGCCTCCGTTAAAGTTACCTTTAGATCTTGTCAAGGCAACTCTTGTAATATACCTGGATGGAATGACTTGGCTAAGATCTATATACACATTCATGAGAAATGTTTTTACTGTGGAGGCAAAATGGTAGTCCGAGGGAAGGACACTTTACACTGCTAATGAGGCAGGCGAGAGCACAGTTCAAACTTGCCCTTAAGCACTACAGACTGAATGAAAAGACACTAAGAGCTGATGCAATGTCCAGAAAATTAGAATCTGGCGATTACCCTCGTCTTTCGAAAGACATTCAATCCCTAAATCCCAAAACTAAAAAGCTCTCACCGAGAGTAGGAGATGCCTGAATTGCATAAATGATCAAGACTCTCGAAGGGATGTAGGTAACCTCCTTACTGATAACATTCAGTTTCATTTCGCAGATTGTATAACACCAGGTAACATCAGTGATGCCATAAACAAGCTACCCAATAATAAATCACCCGGCTGCAATGGTCTGCCTGCTGAAGCTTTCAAATTCTGACATCCAATAATTTACATTATGCTAGCCACTCTTATCAGTGCGTGCATAATTCACCAGTTTCTCCCAGACTCCCTACTCTTAGTTCACTTAATACCATTAATAAAAAACAAGCTAAATGATGCAGCTGGCCCTGGCAATTATCACCCAATTGTAATTACTACAATTACGTGAAAGATACTTGAGTCGGTTCTTCTTGTGAGACTTCTCCACTTTCTACACACCACTGACAACCAGACCGTCATTAAAGCAAACCACTCAAACGACACCTGCATCTACAGCCTGAAAGAATTGCCGTCTGGAACACCAATGTAATCTGACGTAAGGGACCATAAATTAGAGTTGAATCGGAGGAGGCATCTTCACATAAACTTCCCTATTCAAACCTTATTAGAATGCCCCTTTCTACCCGACCAAGGTAACCTCTCCTAGGTAGCCATAAATCAGAAATAATATTTAGTTGCATACCTCCTTTGTCATACATTTTGTCAGCATCCCCAATCAGAGTATGCAACCCATGGGCTCTCCAGAGCCTCACCTTAACATCATCTGCTGGTAATCTGGTTTTCCAAGTATATTGTACCATATATTCTTGAACATAATGGCTAATTACCGTTTTCAGAGCCTGTATACCTGCCAAATATGGCATCCTTTACTGAATACAGTCCGTCATCACTTTCACACATTACTGTGTCCAAATAATGAATGGTTTATATACCATCAAGCACTAACTTCCCAAACTCCCTACTTGAAAGATTAAACAGGCAGGATAAAACCTTCCTGGAAATCCGGTATTTCGACGACGATATAGCTCTTTCGCTACTTTAATCGCTAAGATATTATCATATTTTTTTTCATTCCCTGTAGGGGGAACAAATGCCACCATCATTGTTTTGTTTGATTTTATTTCTCAAAAATTTAAACTTTTAGGAGCACATTCCTCTGCAATATAAAATAACGAAAGCAATATAATATTTAAGCAATGAGAGGGGTTGTATTTTTTTCGACTCTACGTCAAACAGCAGAACAAATGATAAACTTTGGATTATTCTATGGATATTGCCAATTTCTACAATGGCAGCAGGTCGAAAATTCCATCGAAGACCAATAACATTTGTGCCCCCTGACTAGGAAATCAGCTGAAGTTCCAACTCCTATTGATTTTGACCAGAACCTGCTCAAAAATCGTCGAGAAATGTAGGAGGCAAAAAGACATAAGGATCAGGGGAGTGTATTGAGTGATGCGACTTTCAACCCTACAGGGTTTGGAAAAATACGGATGAGGTTTGAGGTAATGGTGAGGGTGGAATAATAGTAGCACCACGATACTCTCGCTATTATACATTATTATTATGCATAGTTATTAATAAGTATCAATAGCATCATTAGAGAAAGTGTTTTACTTACATTTTAGTGATAGACATTGTAGGCATCGTCCTATTTTCCCTATTTTCTTTTAACTGTTTTTATTGTTTTATTGTTTTTTTCAGAAAACTGCTGAATTTTTGTGAAAATGCAAGAAAAGTTTCCTAAGTCGCCAGTTTTAGGGTTTCAAAAAAGAGGGTCCAACCTGAGTTGGATGTAGGTGATAAAAAAAGATGGTGGTGGTCATGGGAAATTGGTGAAAAAAAAAAAAAAATTATCATGAATTGTATTTTTAAGTGTTCTTAGTTTTATTCTTCCCATATACCGGGTGCTTTGAAAGTCCCCGCCCTCTGCAGAACTCAGGAAGTTTTTGGATTTTGTACATTATTTTAATAAAATTTTACATTTCTTGTAGACTTGACGGAGTTAGATCATGGCTAACAACTCGGAGGAAATCAGATGGATTGAAAGCTATAACTACAGACGATCCTTCATTTCACGTTCCTGGATATTAAATATATTAAAAGAGATGAATCCTTTGTTAAACTAAACTCATGACTGCCATCGCGAAAAGAGTGAGAATCTTGGAAGGTGAAGTGTTCTCAGGAGTCAAAAGGCATTCTGAGGCAGTGGGTTCAATTCTTTCCGTAAATTATAGCTTTTTGAAACAAAAAGGGAAAGAAGTTATAGTGCTGTATATCGTGAGTTAAAAAGATGTTTCAAAGCCCAACATCACTCAGTCATGGATTTTTATTTTATAAAATATATTCTTTCTCCATGTTACCACATCAGATGAATTCTTTTTTCAGGAAGCCAAATCATAAAAAATCATTTAATGTTTAAAAATGAAGAAATGTTAAAATAATAACTGTTTCACAGCCAAACGGTTAATGTGGATTATATGATAAGATGGAAAAATGAGAAAAGTGGAGTATTTCCTTTCCTCAAAGATCCTGAAAATGTGTTATCTGTTAAAAGGAAATTCAGTTAAATATCGAGAATATTGTTATTGGTAATTTTAAAGGATTTCACAGTGAACTATGAGCATTCTTGAAACAGCTTTTTGCGATTTTATTTCAAGAAAGGCTCATCAGATGGAAGCAAAAAGTTTCAGAGAGAAACTTAAATAAATAACTGTTTGAATTACTTTTGTTTTTGATATTTTAGTTTATTTTTCTTGAAACAAGATTTTGCAAATGTTTTGATTAAAGCATAAGTCTTCTTTTAATTAAATATTTCTTTCTATTATTTTTTTGCATGAAAATAATGCTCTTTAAAATGAAGAAATCTATAAATGCTAAACCAAGAAAGTTAAAAAGGAAATTCAATTTTCACTATTGATTTTTTTTTTATTTCTTTTTAAAATCAAAATTTTTATTTCAATCATTCCTATTTTAATAGATGATACATTTTTCTTAAAGTTTCAATCAAGAATTAAATATTTATTTGTCGTCTTTAATCATCGCTTTTCATTTTGTTATTTTAAAGTGCAGGAAGTGCAGGAAAGGTCAAGGTCCTCTTCTTCAAGATGTTTGGGACGAGGTTGGAAGAGAGATGCCTGATTAGGAAGAAGACATCTCCCCTTCCCCTCTGCTTCTTAGGAGGCAAAAGAATATACTTATGTGTCTGTTTGTGTGTTTTTTTGCGTAGTCACATGGGAGATGGCGTAACTGATAGGTCGGCGATTTTGATAAAAATCTTTTTTTTAGTAAAAATCATACTTATTTTTACCGAGTACATACTTATTTTATCCAGCCATTTGCTGATTGAAAAGACGAAATTACAATTTTAAAATTTCATTAATAAAACAGTATAAACATCATGCAATAAAAGGCATTTTCAAACCAAACTAGAACGTTAGAAAAATTAAGAGTCACATAGCATGAAATATAATTTCATCATTCGGCGCTTTTGTGGAACAAAGATGCACACTATTTAAGTCACTAAAAGCAGAGAACAGTCGAACGGTCTTGTCCGCTGCTGCGTTTATAAAAAAATTGACAGCGTTATGGTCACGTTTTCCAAATTACAATTAGAAAAGTAAATAGGTAGACGGCTGACAAACAGAAACATTCAGATTCTCTTTCGTGTGTTAATACATCACTCTTTTTATGCTGGTTATTTTTGGCAGTCGAATATATCAGAACGTCTTGTTGTTGACGGGACAAATGAATGCCGCTGATTTTATTTATTCTCTTGTATAATGATCTTATATAATGGTATACCTCAAACTTTTGGAGAACACAAATCTGATTCTCAAAGGTTGCCATGAACTGTTTTTTTGGGGCGCATTTCATTCCTAACCTAGCGGAGCTATGAGATCCTAAGTTATATTTAAGACAGTCTTTACATGGATTTTCTTAAACGTCTTTGGCCCTAATATTCATAATCCTGACTTAGTTATTACAAAATGGTAGAAAATAATAGCAGGTAGATGGATTTAATGCCTTATTCGTTTTTCATCGAGAACCTTAGTACCAAATAAGTGTGCAAGTTGGTGGTTGGTGGAGGAATGTTTACCTGCGGTGAGATAAAAGGAACATTTTATAATATGCACGTTACAAAAGAGCAAGAATTTCGAAATTTCTTGTTTTAGATATAATGTCAAATTTAAAACTCCATGCTAAAGACAAGTATCTATGGAGGAACCATATATTTAAAGAACCATTTAGAGTAATATTTTCCATTATAGCATAAATCTAAAAAATAATACTAAGTCTTTTTTAATGGCTGTGGGATTACAGTGAACTTCATTTCTGAAGTTTTTAACGTATTGTTGAATTCCAGAATTCTTCGTTAACAAAACTTTCTCCAAATAAAATTGTATATTTTATGGTGACGTCAAATGTATTTGGACAAAGAAAATCATCTGATCATGAAACTATCGCTTTTCATTGAATTGGAAAAGGTTCTCCAGAATTTAAACTATCCAGGCTATAAGTTTGTTTTCGACCATAATGAGGTCTTTCAGAAAGAAGCCTCGCGTACATAAAAGGGAACTTCCCACCGTATATGCACTGGTAAAATTGCATAAATCTTCCGTTGGGAAAACAGATATAGAACAGTACCTAGATCAGGCGAGGGTAGAAGAGCTATAGATCAAGGTAAAGAGATGAGAATAGTTGCGGAACATTATTGGTAGAAAAGTCTTCAGACGACCTTTAAAGGTACGAAATAACATATAAATGTATTGACATGAAAATTACGAGACAAGGTACAGGTGTTTTTATTACACAACATTCCACCACCTTTGGAAATAAGTCCTATGCTAAATTAACGTTATAAATATAAAGAATATCTTCAAAGAAACAAGGTTAAGTGTCATTATCGGTTTGACCCAGGGTCACCAGCGATACTTTTTTTATGGAAAGTCGGGAGGGCAGTGTTGACACGAGTAGAAGTAGAATGAAGCACTTCGAGAATACATTTCAATGTGACCTTTGAGAAGAGGTTAGTTCATCCTGAAATTCTAATTTGAATGGTCAACCATTTTAATTTCCTCGTTAAAACAAAGTAATGGTCATTCGAGCGAAACACCACTTCGTAACATAGAAGCAAATGACGGAGGAGGATATGTGGGTGCCTCTAGTATGTACATATATATTTCCATGCCAAAACATAATGACCAGCTGTCTACCTGTCGTAAAAACTGTAGAGGCAGAGGTAGTTTTTTCGAGACAGATGAAACCAGATTAATCCTTTACATGAGGGTTATTTCTGATATTCTCAGTACTAGTCGTTATGGAATGCAATAAAAGAGTCTCTATGGGATTGCTAGATATTTACTTTATTTATTTGAAAGAGAGTGATGTGATCATTAAAAATAAAGAGAGATGGAAGTGAGAACATACAAGCTGGCAGTTAAGTAATTATTTTTTTTCTTTTATTGATAAAATTTACAACAGAACCATTACAATGACTTCATATACATTCATATATACAATATACACAATAACAATTTACAACCCTTACAAATAACAAAGTTTTTACGCTTTATATCCTAACAGTAACTTTTCTTTTTATTTCAGTAAATTTATTTTATAATAGCATTAAGTACATATTCATTGGTAAAAAGGTTGTCTAATTTATTTGCATAAACTTGACTCTATAAATTTCGTTTTTGACATTCTATTCCCTATATAAGCAATCAAGTTTGGGTCGTCTGTCAATAGGCCCAAGGATCGACCAAACCATACTCCTGCTACGAAATCTGATAGTAGCACCATTGCTGTGTTTTCTCCTTTCTTAGATGGTGTCTTGAAATCCAATTTAAGAATCTTTAGTAAACCATCAGTTTCAAATTTACAGTAGCTTTTTAGTATTGACCTTAACCAAATCACAATGTTTTTTGACGAGGGACAAAAATAAAATATGTGCATATTGTTTTCAATATAACCACAAAAGAGACATTTATCTTCATTCCAGATTTTCATCATATGCAGTCTATCTTTGGTATTAAGTTTTTCATGAACATATTATCTATAAACTATAATATTATCTCTGCTCTTCTTATCAATGTACTTATTATTTACATACTTCCAAATCTGGGTCCAATTAAAAAGCGGGTACAATAACTCTATCTTTGTTTATAGTCTTTACAGTTCATAAGTAACCAGTATATTTCTTTAACAGACACCTTAGGATGATTCTTTAAACGATATACTTTCCTTAAAACATCAATCATCTCACTATAATATGATGTGATAAAAATAGTACAGTCTCTATAATTTTTTTTCATTTTCCATCAAAACACTAGCTTTTATTTTACAATAGAAATACATAATTTCAAAACCATAACACTTATTTATAGAAATCTTGTTAAAAGTACGGAACATAATGGCTTTCGATGTATGTAGAATATTCATCATCCCTAGCCCACCTTCTGTCTGTGGCAAAAATACAGTATTTCTTGAAACTGGTTCACAGCTTCCATTCCATAGGTATCTAAATAAACTTCTCTGTATTCGTTTTGCACAATCCTGTGGAACTGTATATACATGTGACACATACCATGTTTTTGCTACAATGTTACAATTAATTATAATACATTTTTGGAACACTGTCAGCTTCCTATTCCTAAATATACCTATCATTTTATTTATCTTACTCTCTAGATTACTCCAATTTAGATTAACACTATCCTGATAATTATTACTATGATAAACACCTAGTATTTTACAGGAATCATGAAGGTAATGACAGCCATTTATTGGCCATGCTGATTTATCTCTCCATTTCCCAATGCCTAAAATTGAAGTTTTATTTCTGTTCAGATTTGCACCACTTGCCTTTTCATAATCTGTGATTATATTAAAACATTCTAATATTCCTTTGTCACTAGTAACTATGATAACAAGTCATCAGAATATCATAGAACAGAAACCTTTAAATTATTTGGCAAACCCAATGACATGTCCACAAGCTTCTTTTTCATCATCCTGTGAAAGGGTTCCTGGTAAATAACAAATAAAATCATGGATAATGGACATCCTTGCCTTACCGATTTTTTTATGGGGAATGGATCAGAAATATTGCCATTTATGCATAGTACACTTTCAGCATCTGTATAAAGCATTTGTATTAGCTGAATAAAACTGGGGTCAAAATCAAAGTTGCTCAATATAGCATATAAAAGATCATGATCCACACGATCGAAAGCTTTGGACTAGTCTAGATTTATTAAAGCAGCTTTTTATCATTATTATTTGCATAAAACATAATATCTCCCATAATGGAATTCAAGTTGATAATTGACCTATCATCTACACAACAAAACTGCTCGCGGGAAATGATTAAATGTAACACATTCTTCAATCTATTAGTTATTATTTTCGCTACTATCTTAAAATCCACGTTGAACATCGTTATTGGCCTCCAGTTTGTAATAAAACCTAAGTCTCGTTCATTCGGCGTAAGCGTTATTATTCCTTTATTCATTTTGGAGATGGTCTTATATTCAAAAATAAACTTTACTAGGCTTACAAATTCGATTTTTATTTCCTTCCAAAAAGTTTTGTAAAACTCAACAGTGAGACCATTTATTCCCGTTCTTCATCCCCCTCAGTGCTTTCAATACTTCAGACTCCGTCACTTCTGAGGTTAAAATATCATTCTCGTTCTTATCAATAACTTTATCTACTAAATTTAAAAACAAGTCTTGATAAGACTTATCACATTTCTCTTTGTTAAAAAGCTTTTCAAAATATTCCCTTATATTTAAAGTAATAGCCTTAGGGTGTGCAATTTCGCTACCATCATCCCTCTTTATCTTATTTACATACGATTTAGTTTTCTCCTTCCCTAACAGGTATATATGCTGAAACTTGTTCATCATTTAATTTATCATCCACCTTTGCTCTAATTTTGACTCCTTCGCAAATCTCATCTTGAATACTATTTATTCTTAATTTCGAAGAGTTCACTAACGAAAACTTGTCTTTGCTTAATACACCTTTTCCTATTTCTTCTTTTAACTGGTAATTCAGTAATTTCAGTAAGCAATATTTTTTTTGGTTAATTTGCTTTGAACATGTGATAAAGAAAGATTTAAGCCGTGGTTTCGCATATTCCCACCAACACAGAATGTTTCCATATCTATCTTTGCTCCTCTTAATATTATTCCAAGTCATAAGAAAATTGCCTCATACAATATCTTTCTCTAGATTATTACTATTAAGTTTCCAATACCCTTTCCCTGGCGACGCTACATTTTCTAATTTCAAGGCTAATACTATAATGCAATGGTCAGTCCAGCTAACAGGAATATTTTGAATATTTGCCACATGGTTATGCAAATCTTTTAAATAAAATCTATCCAGCCTTGAGCCATAATTCTCCCTAACATAGTATGCTCCACCGGGTGATGGCATGAAAACCAAGTATCTATAGGTTTCAAATTGCTTTTCAAGCTTACAAATGATTTTGATAGAAGTTCACTATCTGAATTTGAGCAATCCCTGTTACAGATAATAGAATTCCAATCACCACCCTTTATGATATTGCTTATATTGTTCCTTAAGAAATATAAAATATCTGTATTAAATAATTTCTCCCTATCTTTTTTCTTGCTATTCCCAGCAGGAGCATACACATTTTATAATTGAATATTAACATTTGAGTAACGACAATTAACTCATAACATAACCACCCATGTCATTTTCAAAACTCAAAACTTCCACATTAGATGTTTTATTAAAAAAGATTGCTGTTCCACCCTTAAGCATTTGTGTATAATTAATCAAAACTTTGCAATATTTTTCAACATATTCCAGTTTCCCTTCCCCTTTTATATTGTGCTCTTGAACGAAAATTATATCAAGTCTATAAAGAAACATAAAGTTTATTATTTTAATTTGCTTATTCAAAGTATTAAGTCCATTTACGTTAACTGTAGCTACATTTAATGTGGATGAAATGAATTTTGTATGTTATGTAAAAAAAAACAATACCAGGTTAAAGCATAATAAAATACTCGGTTAATTTGCTTTAAGCTTCTTAGTACACTTTCCTGTTTCATCATGTGATGATAAATTCGGGTTCATCCTTTCTATGTTTTGATGGTGGTCTTTCTTCAGCGTTATCTCCAGTTTATTGCTAGAGTCTGTTTTTGTATGCCATGTTCCATCTTCTATATCAGTACTGTAAAATTCTGTTTGGGACGCTGCAGCTGGTCTCTCATAATCTGTTTCCTCACTATCCGTGTTTTCCTCTTCTTTGCCTTTTACTATACTTGCTGCTTCGTTTTCTGTAAATACCTCGTTTTCTTTACCATCCTTTTGAATCTCAACATTTGTTTTAGACATAAGCAAGTCACTGACACCTATTGGTTGGGAAACCCTAATTCCTGGCCTTCCTTCATCGTCATCATCCTGCTCGTATTCAAGACTGCCCTCAAAAAGATCCCTTTCGTCCTCATAATTTGGCCGACCATCGATTACCCCTCTCTCCAGTTTGCCATGAACATTTTCTTTCCTCCCTCCCTCATGCAGCAGCAGTCCAAAGATTCCACTGAGGCAAGATCTTCCTTCGTTTCTTTCCCTAGATCACTTCCAGCATTCCTTTTTGTTGTATCTTCCCCAAGTTTTATCGAGTCGTCTTCATCCTTTTCTTTCTCAGAATCATTTTGTGAATTATCCTTAACAATTTCTTCTGTTGTGCAATCTAATACCTGTTCTTCCATTGAATTAGGTTCCTCATCCCCGTCCTCTCCTTCGGTTACTATATCTGTAGTTTGATTTCCTTGGTTATCTCCGCTTTTCCCAACTGTTGCATTTTCTACATTGTCTTTATGCAACTCATTTGTGTTTACGTTGGTTTCGTCCTTTCCTTCCGTAGGCAGGTGAAGGAACTCTCCTTGTTTAACTTAGACCTTACATCTTCGTATTTGCAGTCTTTAGCCATGTGACCTATTTCCCCACACCTACAGCATGTACGTTGCTGCCCATTATACAAGATAGTTACGGTAAATCCGAAAATCGTAATAGATGAAGGAACATTCTCTTTTAGTCTCATGCTAGCTGTCCTGACTCCCGTCAATAGCCCTTTGAATGGTCCGTAAGCATATTTGTTTTGCCTGATTCCTTCCGCTTTGCCATATTTTGATAATACCTCGATCACCTTTTCATCTAAGCGTTCGAAAGGAGCATTGCTTATTGAAACATACGTAATGAATGATCTTTGCCTTCGTAATTTTCTATGAGATCATTAAACACATTTGGTACTACTTTAACAACTACTCTATTCCTATTTATAAAATGAACTCCTATAATCGAGTCATGAACCAATTTCATATTTGAAAATAACATTCTACTAACAGCATCCATAGAAGGGTATGCAGAAAACTGCAACCCAAAGGAGTCCTTTCTCCTAAACGGTGTTGATTATGACGTCATACTGTTACACTGAAACTAGTCACTAAAAGACTCAATAGATGGCAGCACCGTCTCCCCGCCTAGGCGACACCGGGGTGTGGGGTGAGGCACCACTCAAAATAAGAGAACTTAACGAAGTTTTCAAGGTTTATAACTGCACTGTCACTTAAAACGCATTCACTATGCTTACTTCAGCATTAACAACATTTTCTCGGCGAACCTGTGTGTATAGTCCCAGAAATAAGCAAAAATGAACAGGAGCAGCAACAAAGCTGTTTACCTTATGCCTTCTTCTTCTTCTCTCAGTCAAGTAATTATTTACCTACTACTGTTTCTACTGCTACCACTACTGCTTCTATTGAGTATAGTGAAATGTATCTAGATCACAGAGTTCAAGAGAAAGTAACTCAAATATGTAGCCATGGACATTATAAGTTATTAGGTAGCATTCAAATGCAGGAAGAAGTTACTGATGGAAGGAATCATAAATTTTATTCCATCCACACCTGATAGGTCCACGTGCATCCATCAGTGCTTATGCATGCACAAGCTATTGTAAAGGCATTCTTGTTTTGGACAACTGTCATCTCTTTGCTAATTATTCGGCTTAATAAAAACTATGAGAGTTTTTCTTTTTCTGTTAGGAAAGGCTGACAATAGCACAAATGCACGGAGGTTATGATAAACAAAATTGAAGTCAGTGGTAAACAATAAGACAATTGCTTGTGGCAGAGGAGGATAATCATCTATTTGTATTCTTTCAAATATTTCACATCGGAAAAGTTCAAAAAGGAAAGGATAAAGCGAGGAGCCTCTTCAATACAATTTACCTGACTCACTGTTACAGGAAGCTGATGGGCAGTTAGAAGGGGAACTATTGACCTGATATATGGAAATTTGGCACAAAGTCAAACATTAGGGCACTATCAGCCATTAACTGCTTTAAGACAGTGAAAGCAGGGACTGGAGTGGTTGGAGAGCAAGTTTGACGAGAGGAAGTGGAATGGAAGTAAAGTGAAAGGCTAAAAAATGAGTGTTGCGAAGGCCAAAGAAACGCAGCATAAAACCTGTAGTAATGCCTACAGTATACTGCAAAAGTTACAGTGACGGTACTGTCGCCCTACGGGGAAGGATGACAGTGCCTTATGAAAAGTTTCCCTCTTCTCCTTATGAAAAGTGAGTCACTTGTCAGGGGAGAAACAAAACAATGAATGGCGAAGTCGTAGCTGCTCCTTGTTGTTGGAATTTTCTTCTTATTTACGAAAACTTTATGTTTTTTAACTTATTTACTATAAACAATATACCACTTAATTTTTATTATGATAAGACTATTGCGACAAGCTACATATTTTTCTATATTACCGCGGGAAAGCACTATTCCTTACCTGGTGTGGTTGTGTTTTGTTTGAATGGGTGTAATTAAAGCTAAAACTGTCAACATTTATCCATTCCATTTTTCAATTGCTCACTTTACAGAAATACGTTTGCTTTAGTTCCGTCGTTTAAGAAACCGAAAGTCATAAGAAATATTTCCTAATATTAAGGGGAATCTAGCCTCTTTCTGCTCTAGAGCTTAAGGAGAAGTGGATATTTTCCTTATTCGTAATTTCTGCAGATTAACCAAGCATAACGAGGAGAGTTGCCAGGGAGAGTTGCCATTAAATATATATAATATATATATATATATATATATATATATATATATATATATATATATATATATATATATATATATATATATATATATATATATATATATATATATATATATATATATATATATATATATATATATATATATATATATATATATATATATATATATATATATATATATATATATATATATATATATATATATATATATATATATATATATATATATATATATATATATATATATATATATATATATATATATATATATATATATATAGAGAGAGAGAGAGAGAGAGAGAGAGAGAGAGAGAGAGAGAGAGAGAGAGCCTTTCATCTCTGCATCTCTCTTTAACAGCAACTCATAGATTTTATATATCTTCTGTAAGCTTTTTAAGAGAGAGAGAGAGATAGATATGTATTTTTATCCTATATATCGGGGGTTTCTTTTCTTTTTTTTATAATATTTTTTTCCGAAACTATGTTGTAGATTTTCTGATATTTTATGTAATTTTTAAGAGAGAGAGAGAGAGAGAGAGAGAGAGAGAGAGAGAGAGAGAGAGAGAGAGAGAGAGAGAGACTGAACGAAAAATATTTTTTCGTTCTTTTGCACTGATTTTTTAATAAAGTAAAGCTAAAGAGTCAGACATTGTGAAATATTTTCTCTATATATTAGAATATTTTTTTCTTTTTCTTTATGAATTGTCATTTTTTAGCAAGAAAACAATCTTGACAAAGAGGACGTTTTTATTCTATTATTATTTCAGTTTTCTTTCGTTAACAAATATTCTTGCCATAGTTGGCATTAGTGATTGAATTTATTACCTGGGAACATTGTGTCATTATACAACACCTCTCTCTTAATAATATCATTTTTATTGACACGAAACACTACATGTAATCAGTTGTACTGATTGGGAAAATAACAGGACTGATTGACAACTATGACCATAAGGAAAGCTTACAAGGTTATGAAGAGAAAGCAGAGTTCTTTCAAAGAGGCTTTGAAGCTGACTCTGTTTCTCTTGATATTCCCCTCCAGTCTGCGGTATAAATCATTGCGAACAATCCTTCACCAAGTTTCTTAGACCTTAGATAGCGTAGACGGCTGCATCATAGATGATAAGTTTTTCTGCCATTCCATATTCTCATATCTACTCTACTTTCTTGTAAGTACTTTTTTTATTTTCATGTAATTTTCAGCAAAAGACAACCAGACAGACAGAGAAATATATATATATATATATATATATATATATATATATATATATATATATATATATATATATATATATATATATATATATATATATATATATATATATATATATATATATATATATATATATATATATATATATATATATATATATATATATATATATATATATATATATATATATATATATATATATATATATATATATATATATATATATATATATATATATATATATATATATATATATATATATATATATATATATATATATATATATATATATATATATATATATATATATATATATATATTATATAATAACAGAGAGTTACATCAAAGAACACAAATTAAAAATACATGGAATATAGCTTGGACTTTGAAGTCTCAACAAATTATACAAAAGTACATTAAAAAACAATTTGAAAAGCACATTAAAAGGCTGAACGGAAAGGAGGGGAAAGCAGCGAAAAAAATTTCAGAGGAGAGTTCAAAAGCACCTGCTAGTTTCTAAAAAAGGCTTTGAAGCCTTCAATTCGCAGGTGTTTTTAAATTGGATGTAAGTTTTTAAATTTGCTGAGGCTTGTTTATTATTCAAATGAAAACCGGCACAAGATTAAAAATAAATGGAGTCAGATAGGCTTAAACTCTATTCTGTCAAGCAGTTCTGACTATATATATAGTTACATTATATATATATATCCTATATATATATAAAATCTATAATAAATATATATCAATATATAAAGTCGTCATATATATATTAAAAAACATATAAAAGCTATATGTTCTCACTGGGACCTACTTACTGATTCCTGTTCAAGGCCCAATCTGGGGATCTTTGCAAAAATGACCCCTTGACAATTCTGCCCCCCAATCAAAAACACCATTTTTAGCTGAAAAGGCACAACTGTTATCATACTTTATATATTCCATATTATAATACATTTCCACAGAAATCTGGGAAGATAAGATTATCAAATTTTTCAAAAATATATGAATTTAAATTCTTATATTTTTGCTTTGAAATTCTGAGATGTCCTTCTTAAATTACTCAAGACAAAGATTTTGCAATCGCATTTTGTATTTTTTAATTTTGTAAAGAGGTTTTGAATCTTTTCAAGCAATTTAAACCAGGGTGCACTTTGTTCATAAGTTGTTAACTGTGGGATGACTATAACCAACCAGGTATTTAAAGTATTGTTCCAAGTTCACACTAAAAATAACACAGGAGCCGACAAAGGTTCAATTTTCCTCCTTGTTCAAATAAATGATTCGATTAGGCTTCAACCATTTTCAGCAGGTGTTCTCTTCGTGTTTGGAACCAATTCTTTGTTTCAATGAAGGTTTTGTATCCAACGAATCCGCTTTTTGCTGATTTGGCCTGTTGAATCTAGATCAACATCTCGTCACTGTTACATTCAATATGAAATTTTTAATTTGTGTTCTTTTTACATTTAGCTTTGATGATGTAGCATATTTTTGTATACATATAACCTTTATAGCACAGTTTCTCTCCACCTTTATTTTATCGGATGACTTATGACAATAAATATATCCCAATCTTGATGTGTGTATTGTCAATACAAATTTGTTGATAGTTTGTGTGTTTCCTGTCCTTGTACTGTGCATAACTTGTGATAACAATTGTATTTACATATTCTATATATATATATATGTATATATATATATATATATATATATATATATATATATATATATATATATATATATATATATATATATATATATATATATATATATATATATATATATATATATATATATATATATATATATATATAGGTTCTCACTGGGACCTACTTACTGTATTCCTTGTTCAGGGGGCCCAATCTGGGGTCTATCTTGTGAACAGAGGACTTACTTTTACACCGTGAGATTCTGACTGCATTTCCTAGGTCAGGTAGGAAGCTAAATAGAAAAACAGTTGGGCTGAAGGACGTACTTCAACAAGGGACTTTTGCAGATAAACTCTTGCGTTTACTTTAAATGAAATATATTTATAATTAAACACGTCAATCAGGAGACTGGGGAATGATAGGCAGATACAACCAGGTCTGCCGAGTGGTTAGTTATTCAAGCACTGGTTGAAATATTGAAGAGCCTATGATTCATCCTCTTGAAAGGGATATTGAAGAATTGATTGCAGTGGACTTTTCATTGCAAGACGCACAAGACAAGTAGATGTTTCCATAGCTGATATACCGCCTGCAATTAGTTAATGCCAGTGGTTACACAAGGATAATTAGAACGATTTTGGGCGAATTGAGGGTTGCATAGAAGGTGCCAAGATAACTCGATTCCTTTACAATATGCTTGCATTAAAATTCACACTGAGCTAAGTGAGTCAGGTCTTTGAGATAACTCGCACTTCAGAAAAGAAAATGAGAGTGCGGTGGAAGATTAATGATGCGTGACTGTTGAAATAACTTTGAATCAGGATGTTACCTTATAACGGAGCGATGGAGAGCCTCGCCGAATTTCACCAGTTCTGGAAGGATGAGTTTAATGGGAGTGCACAGGTAATGTGACTGGATGGTCGAGAGGTGGCCATGTGGTGGGGTCAGCTCAATAAGGAGCATGCAATGGGATGTGTGTCGGTCTGCTACCGGCAGGTTTCTGAGACCGAGGTCCACCGTTTCTCGCCTTACATGACCTTGGGGGCTTATTTTCTTGCTCCTTCCAAAGGTCACTGGGATCGCCAGATGGTGGTTCAGTCACCTCGTTTTCAATGTTGGAATCTTCCAAATCCTGGCGACTTCGAGCAACCTATGTTCGCCTGTTTTTATGGGGGACTCAACCTTTCTGGCGAAGTTTTAGCAGGCTTTCATCTCCATTCGTCTTTTATCTGAAAAGCGGTAATTCAAGCAGTGACAAGGTCTTTAGGAAAGATAAACAGATTCACCAACAAGGGGAGCATGGAGAGAAATTTACATATTGGCTGAGTTTCTCACGCCCTTCCTCAGTTAATTATCAGTATGAAAATTACTTTATTTACTTTGCAAGGCAGTTTGGAAGTTTGGGTTTGCTTAGGAATTGGTTTCCCACATATATATATATATATATATATATATATATATATATATATATATATATATATATATATATATATATATATATATATATATATATATATATATATATATATATATATATATATATATATATATATATATATACATATATATATATATATATATATATATATATATATATATATATATATATATATATATATATATATATATATATATATATATATATATATATATATATATATATATATATATATATATATATATATATGTGTGTGTGTGTGTGTGTATATATATATGTGTGTGTGTATATATATGTATAGTTATATATATATATATATAATATACATATATGAAAATTAAAATATATATATATATGAATACATAAGTTAATATCATCTGTCTGCAACTTACACACATGAAAATTAAAAAAAAAAAACAATATACAACTGTTCTATCTCAAAGGAGAAATGATCAAGTGACATAATAAGAGTATTTCAGTATTTGTGTAAAGTGAGTGAGACCACCATAACCTCTACACACGGAATAGACGACGAGCACTCTGACTGCGGCATAGCAATAAAGGCATTCAGAGGCGTCCCATCTCTTTTATCACTGAACCGTTGAAAATAGAATAACTCAATACTCCCTGGATTCATCATTTCATATGGAAAAAATACAGTGGAAGATTGAATGAATTTGCTCTTCAAAAGGCATCAACGAAACACTCCAATCTGCATTAATGCCTTTACCCACAAAAACGGAAAATCCTACGACTCAAAGGAATTTGCTTTTCTAAGAAAGAGACAGCGTTTCAGACTCGGGAGTTTTTGCCAGCGATAAACCACAGATTCTCTCATGCTAAAATAGGACTAATCAAGTTACCGAATTCCTTCGGTCGTAATATATATCCGATGAAGTGTAATATGATATAAAAAATATATATTTTTTAGATTTAGATTAAAACATTGTATGTTTACAATTCATAAGAATATGCCGGTTATAATTTCTGGTCTCTCAGGTCAAGGTAAAACATTTACTTTATGGAATAAATTTCCATATTTTATCTATTTTTTAAAGATCTGTTTCCCCTCATCATATCGGCTAATAGAACCTACTATTTAGAATGAAAAGATACGTGTGTTGAAGATTAACCTTAGGGTTCTCGGAAAGTCTTTTTAGGATGTGGTTGTTAGCCCTATGCCATTCTTCCACATGGCCCTGCGGACAAGTAGGGAATTTCTTGAGTAAATGAGAATGGAGAGAATCTTGTGGAAATATCTTCGAAAGCACATGATTATTAGAAATGCACGTTTCAAAATAAAAATAAAAGTCAGTATACTTGGGAGGGAGATAATGGTAAGGAATATTTGTTTAGGTTATTATGTATTAGTTCAGAGTAGCTGAAAGAGCAAGCCGGTGGCTGCAATGGTGAGAAAGGAGTAGCTGGAGGTTTATCTAGTCATTATTTGCTGGAAGCAAAAGTTTAGATAGATGGAAGTTCAGGCTGGAGACAAAGGGTGAAAATATAGCTTTAAAGGTAATAAAAAAAGTTATTTTGAATATCGACCAGATTAAAGAACTTTTTTTTTTTTTATCTTTTTTAGGTAAACAGTCAGCTTCGCATATTCATATTCATTTCACTGAAGAAATGTTTCGAATGTAGATGGGTTTGAAAATAAGATATCTTGAAGAGCAGAGTGAAGGCTTAAAAATAGTTTTAAACATGCAATAAGATTTACACCAGGTACATTGTATACAAATTCCTCGACCTATGAATTTTGATGTTCAATTAGGAAAAAAAGGAAAACGCCAAATCAATTATGTTTCCCTTTCCCAGTAGAAACTCAAAACGAATTGTGAAGGAAACATCTAGTTCCTGTATAAGCTTGATGAGAAATAAATTTACACATTCCTTTGCATATACATTCCTATTTTCCCATTTTATTGACAAGCGTAAATGTTACCTAATAAAAAAACTAGTTCAAAATTTTTGCCTTTAAGCATAAAAATAAAATTCTATTAGAATATAAGTTTAACATTCGACTGTTCTTCTCAGTTGTCCAATGACTAATATGCAAAGAAACTAAGAACAGCGAAATGAAAGAAATTTACGGCCAACTGGACAGCCAATCCACTGCCCTTACCTAGGCCAGACCCGAAGGAAAAAAGCAGAGGAAAATGATTTCTGCTGAAACCCCAACGGACTCTGAAAAGTGAACACCGAAACCACTTCTCTTTCTTGCCATTAACAGTAAAATTTCCGTTTCGTTTGGTGGCGTTGCAGAAGTATAGCAAAGGAGAGTTCTCAACGTCAGACGAGGAAGGGGAGTGAGATAGGAAGACTTTTTTGCTTTACAATAAGGAATAAGAAGAATATCAAAATATTCGACAAAAAGATAAAAAATATTCATTGATCTGGAGTGAATAACTTTCCCTCTCTCGGGCACGTAGAGATGAAGCTCTTTAAAAATACAGGCTTTTGGTATGCAATGTGTTCTTATAATACAGAAAAAACCCTAAGAATATTTAGGATTAAAGATATTTCAGCACATTTTAGCAATATGGTCTCTAAGATCCCCTGTTATGATTTTGACTCTTTCTGCAATGTGCAAACAGTATAAGATTAATCAGAAAGTTAACTGAGTAAAGTCATGTGTCACAGCACCATCTCCAACATCGCGCGACCCAAAGCGCCTCTGTCTCTGAAATTCTGCCCCTCGTGTCCTTCCCGGGCTTTATCTTACACAAATCCCCACTCCCAGCATCCCTTCTAAGCAAATAGGTGTGGGCCTAGTTTAAATTTACTTTAAATTTAATGGAACAGTAATTTATGAGTAAGCAGTATTCCAGCTGGCAAAGGGAAATAATCTTAATAGTAGCCAAACGATCATTCAAATACCCCTCTGATTGTCTGTTGAGGATTCAGCTTAAAAGGTGAAGAACGTTGATTGTCTGCAGCTATTTATTTTCCCAGCTTTTATGTTTTGTTTGTATCATTTGTTTTTTGGAAAAATCTGTTACATGTGTATTATTAATTTCTCCGGTAGTGGGTGAAAATACTACTGTAAAAAGGACTAATCAATCTTTCTTAAAAGTGTAAGGGATGAAGTTGCAAGACTCATGATCCGAACCTGTTGCGTTCCCAGAACTGGAAAACCAAAACTCAGTTCCATGTTACGTATTTCTTATCGGGCAAGACCTAAACCTGAAGAAACAATATTTTGCAATCATCTTCTTTGACGATCTTGCACTTCACTAAGGAAAATACCATTCCTCGATAGATGTATTGCAAAAGATTTGAAACTTAAACATGAGTAGCTTTCTTAAAAAACTCACTTTACCTAGGATATGCCATACTCTTACACTTATTTTTCATGATATTTTTGCAGCCTTGCTTGGAATTTTGCTTAGTTATTGAACAATATTCTCAATATTCTAGTCTCATATAAAGCTAGAATGGATTAGGTTGCATTTTTTGCAATTTAAATTAAGGGAAAAGAATAGCCACAAGCTTTTACCACAGATAAATTCATTTCACATTTACTTATGTATGGAACTATTTATTTGGAACCACAAATTTATACTGCAAATATTTCCAACATAATAACTATTTAGATTTATAATGTTATGTGCCTGTACTTTACCGATGCCTGAGTAAGCATTCATTCATCATGTTCTTACAGACTTTGGATAAATAACACTTTAAAAAATTTTTTGAAGTTCTCATCGAGAAGGAAGAGATTGAATTTCCAGATTTCTCCAGACTCTAGATGAAAATATCCAGATCACCCTAGTAAGTGGACGAAGTTAGCCACCTGTATTCTCTCACTCCTCTTTTCTCTTTCCGTTCTTTCATTTTTCGTTCACTCATTACATAATCAGTGCATTATTATTATTATTATTATTATTATTATTATTATTATTATTATTATTATTATTATTATTATTATTATTATTATTATTGAAAGGATGGCTGTATTATGCGAATTTATCTTACACAGGGTCTTTTCTATTTTCCTTATATTTCGCTTTTCAGGCTCAGCGATGTTGGTCAGAAACTGGCCAATATTCATATTGGAAAAAGGATAGTGTGTGTGGAATGCAGGAAGTCTTTTATTGAAATATTCGATCAGAAATCCGTGGAATCCTTCGTGGTCTGGATTCAGGTTCTTCCACTTCAGGTTGTGGTACCATCGACATGTTTCGACCATGTCGTTGGTCATCCTCTGGCTGTGGTTGAGAGAGATCTGGAGAAACAAGGCGCTTGTGTCGGTATTTACAGGAGGGTTTTGATTGGTACTGAATTATGATTGGCTACTCGGGGCAGGTCATCTTAATGTTGATGAGCCTTCTCTCCCAGGAGGCTTGAGAAGGTTTTACTAGTTTGATATTCGGGCGGGCTCTCTTCTTGCGTGCGTAGTGCTGGTGATGAATGGGAGAATTTCGATCCTCAGATGAGGAATTTTATTCGTTTTCGTTCGCTGACTTGTTGGGGTCGCTCGGTGCAGGTCTCTCCCTGGCGGGCGTAGGGAGGAGAAAGGTTTACCTGCGTAATGTTGAGGGTCTGGTTTCTCCTTCCAATGTGCAATGCTTCCAAGAGGCTCAAGCGGCGGTGGTCCGTAGTTCAGTCAGTTATTTCCACACTCGTGATTATATCTTTTCTTGCAATTCTCTGGTTATGGGCGGTCCTGGCATGGTTACAGATGGCTCCTTTTGGAGAAATGCATGGTGGTCATACTGATGTAAGAACCGAGGCATCCTCGGATGGGGCATGAGTGCCGGTATACCACGTTGGTTGTCTTCAATGGGTCCTGCTGAGGGGGCTGGATTGTTATGCATCACCAGGTTGCTCGTCTTTTTGCTCTTGTAATAAATGACCAGATGAATATTCTTACTGGGGTCAACGGGGCAGGGATTATCCTCAATGATGTTTTTGAGGGCACGTTCATCTTTATATTTATGATGAAATTGTCTTTTATAGAAGAGCTCTATGAGTTCAGGGGCATCTGGGCGAGGTTCCTGCTGGTACCATTTATCGATGCTCGCCTTGATAGACTTCATTATTTCGGTTTGGGTGTCCATTGTTGACGAGGGTCTGGGCTAAATGTTCCATTTTTTCGTGTGTGTCATTCCAGGAGAAGCAGTGCGAGAGGGCTCTCCTGACATAGTCGCTGATGGTGGAGTGCTTATACCTCTCAGGGTACTCGCTCGCCCCGTTCATACACATGCCCAGGTTCGTCCGCTTCGTGTAGACCTTCGTAGAGAAAGAGGCCTCTCTCTGCTCCACAAGTATGTCAAGGAAGGGGAGGCAGAGGTTTTGGCTATGTTCGATGGTGAAAATGAGGTAGCTATGGTTGTGGAAAGCACGCCTCAGGTTCTTGGTTTCCTCTTGCGAATTGGCGCTGAAGAAGGTATTGTCTATGTAGTGCACATACATCCTTGGCTGGGCTATGTCTTTGAATACCCTTTGCTCCAGTGCCCATAACCAGAGAATTGCAAGAAAAGATATAATCACGAATATAGAAATAATTGACCGAACTACGGACCACCGCCGCCTGAGCCTCCTGTAAGCATTGCACATTGGGAAGGAGAAACCAACACTCAACATTACGCAGGAAACCTTTCTCCTCCCCACGGCTGCCAGGGAGATCTGCACCGAGCGACCCCCATAGCGAACGAGCGAATCAAAATTCCGCATCTGAGGATCGAAATTCTCCCATTCATCCCCGGCACAACAATGCCGCTCGCACTCAAGACGAGCCCCGAACATCAACATGGGAGAGAAGGCACCGCCCAAGATGACCTGTCCGGGGCAGCCAATCATAATTCAGCACCAGTCAAGACCCCCCTATAAATACAGACCCAAACGCCTTGTTTCTCTAGATGTTTCTCAACCACGCCCAGAGGATGACCGAGATGGTCGAAACATGTCGACGGTACCACAACCTGAATCCAGGCCACGAAGGATTCCACGGATTTCTGATTGAATATTTCAATAAAAGACTTCCTGCATTCCACACACACACTATCCTTTTTCCAATATGAATATTGGCCAGTTATTGACCAACATCGCTGAACCTGAAAAGTGAATTATAAGGAAAATAGAAAAGACCCTGTATAAGATATATTCACATAATACAACCATCCTTTCAATAAGACTTGTTTAAGAGAGTGTCCATTTCCTTCATATTATTTTTATTATTATTATTATTATTATTATTATTATTATTATTATTATTATTATTATTATTATTATTATTATTATTATTAAATAAATACTCATAGTAGCATGAATAATGAAATGGAGGAACAAATCCACAGTTATGTATGGGTGCAAACATTTTTAAAAATAAATCTATACATATATCTATCGGGAATCTGTTCGATTCCCCTTTTCAATCAAATTTGAAATCTTAATGTGCATTTGTTTCTAAATATATATGATGATATAATAATAATCAACCAATAATAATAATAATAATAATAATATGATGACTCTTAAACAAGATTATTGAAAACATGAATATATCGACAGGGGTATTTTCCTTATACAACTTTTCAGGTTCAGCGATGTTGGTGAATCCAGACCATTCATATTGGAAAAAGGATAGTGTGTTCCACGGAATTTTTGATTGAATATTTCAATCAGAAAAAGATTTGGCCTGGATTCAGGTTGGGTACTGTCGACATTCCACACACCATCCTCTTTTCCAATATGAATATTGTATTTCCAGGGGGTTGACTGAACAACATCGTGCCTTCTCTCCCATGTTGAACCTGAAAAGCATTGAAATATGAAGGAAAATATCCTCAAAAGACGCTCCTGGGGTATCGGAGATATTCACATAATATTATTATTATTATTATTATTATTATTATTATTATTATCGGTCAATTATTATTATTATTATTATTATTATTATTATTATTAAGAGCAAAATAAATACAGCCAGGAGTAGCATGAATAATGAAATGGAGGAACAGAAAATCATTTTCACCATCGTTATGTATGGGCAAACATTTTTAAAATAAATCTATATTATATCTATCACGAATCTGTTCGATTCATGTTTCAATCTGGTACCACTGAGAGCTTGTTGTATGGATTTATTGAATCTAAAAGATATAACCATTTGCCCAGATCGTCAACAATGGAATAACAGAATTAATGAAGTCTATTGAGCATCGATAAATGGTACCAGCAGGAATAAGGAGGATAATAACACTGACATATATAATAAATTCTATAATACAATAATTTTATTATTATTATTATTATTATTATTATTATTATTATTATTATTATTATTATTATTATTATTATTATTATTATTTTATGTCTATCACAGTCATCCTATTCGACTGGGTAATTTTTATAATGTGGGGTTCAGGGTTGCATCCTCCCTCCTTAGGAGTCCATCACTTTTCTCAGTATGTGTGCTGTTTCTAGTAGCAGACTCTTCTGCATGAGTCCTGGAGCTACTTCGGCATCTAGTTTTTCCAGATTCCTTTTCAGGGATCTTGAGATCGTGCCCAGTGTTCCTGTGATTATGGGTAAAATTTCCACTGGCATGTCCCATATCCTGCTTATTTCGATTTTCAGGTCCTGATACTTATCAATTTTTTTCTCTTTCTTTCTCATCTACTCTGGTGTCCCATGGTATTTCGACATCAATGAGTGATACTTTCTTCTTGATTTTGTCAATCAACGTCAAGTCTGGTCTATTGGCACATATCACCCTATCTAAACTGATACCAAAGTCCCAGAGGATCTTTGCCTGATTGGTTTATATCACTCCCTCAGGTTTCTTGCGCAATCCCCAGTGGAGGGCTTTTGCTACTGAATCATGCCTCTTTTTGAATTGGTTCTGTGCAAGCACTGGACATTCGCTTGCTATGTGGTTTATGGTCTCGTCTTTAAAAACTTCACTTCCTGCATATGGGGTGAGATGTTAATTCCATCTCTTTTTCTTTGAACATATCTGGTTCTTAGGGCTTGATGTTGTAACGCTGTTAGCATTCCTTTTGTTTCCTTCTTGAGTTCCCCCCCTCTGTAGCCATTTCCATGTTTCATCACTGGCCAGTTCTTTAGTCTGCCTCATGTATTGTCCGTGCATTGGTTTGTTGTGCCATTCCTCTGTTTTGTTTTTCATTCTCCTGTCTCTGTATATTTCTGGGTCTTCATCTACTTTTATCAGTCCTTCCCATGCACTCCTTAGACACTCGTCTTCACTGGTTTTCAGATATTGCCCCAGTGCTCTGCTCTCGATGTTGACGCAGTCTTCTATGCTTAGTAGCCCTCTCCCTCCTTCCTTTCATGTTATGTATAGTCTGTCTGTATTTGCTCTTTGGTGTAATGCTTTGTGTATTGTCATGTGTTTCCTAGTTTTCAGGTCTATGCTGGAGAGCTCAGCCTTCATCCACTCCACTACTCCTACGTTGTATCTGATTACTGGTACTGCCCATGTGTCTATGGCTTTCGTCATGTTTCCGGCGTTTAGTTTTGACTTGAGTATCGCTTGAAGTCTCTGAATATAATATTCTTTCGTTTCCTTCACCTCTTGGTGTTTTATATCCTCTCCTTCCATCATTCCCAGGTATTTGTATCCTGTCTCATTTATGTGTTTAATGCTATTTCTGTCTAGTAGCTTTATCCATTCAGTCCTTGTTACTTTGCCTTCTTGTAAGTTGACCAAGGCGCATTTTTCTATTCCAGACTCCATCCTGATGTCCCCAGATACAATCCTTACAGTCTGGATTAGGTATATGGCTTGATATCGTCCATGAACATCAGATGGTTAATTCTGTTGCCTCCTTTCTTGAGTTGGTACCCAGCATCCATCTTCTGCAGTACTTTAGTCATGGGAATCATGGCTACTACGAAGAGTAGTGGGGACAGTGAGTCGCCTTCAGAGATCCCTCTCCTGAAGTTAACCTCTGCTAGTCTTATCCCAGAGCTTGTAAGGACTGTATTCCAGTTGTACATTGTATATTTTAGGAAGCTGATGGCGTTTTCCTCTTTCCCACATACTTTCAGACATTCTATTAACAACGTGTGCAGTAACATGTCGAAGGCTTTCTTTTACTCAATCCATGCCATGCTTAGGTTGGTTCTCCTTCTCCTACTGTTCTTCATTATATACCATTTTGTCTATCAGGAGCTGGTCTTTTGTGCCCCTACACTTCCTTCTGCAGCCTTTATTATTATTATTATTATTATTATTATTATTATTATTATTATTATTATTATTATTATTATTATTATTATTATTATTATTATTATTATTATTATTATGCAGACGATGAACTCTATTCATATGCAACAAGCCCACAGGGCCATTGACTTGAAATTCAAGATTCCAAACATTTTGCTCATTAGGAAGTGCGGTAAGGTAAAGGGAAATGTAGAAAGAAGATATCTCACGTATTAAAAAGAAAAAAAATAATAATAAATTAATAATAGATAAAAAAGTAATAAAATGCAAGGAGAATAGCACCAGGGTAGTAATGCATTGCATCTTTGCTTGAACTTTTGAAGTTCCAGTTGCACGACATCCTCTGGGGGGCTGCTCCACAATCCAACAGTGTGAGGAATAAAGGACCTCTGAAACTGAGAAGTTCGACAGCGATGCACATTTACTGCATATTGGTACTGCTGTTCGGCAGATAAAGGGAATCAGGGATCAATTGTGAATATGAAAGATCTCTATTAAAATACAGTTTATGAAAAAGTGACAAAGAAGAAACCATCTGTCGATGGTCCAAGTCATAAATGCTGACATTAGGAAACAGAAACCGATCACCACAAACCACTCTATCTATTTGCAGAAGCTTACATCCACACCGGAGAACAGTATTCTAGTAAAGGAAGGACAAATGACTTAAAACAGGTTGTATTGCTTTTTTCACTGTTATAAATATATGAGGCCTTATGAATAATACCTAACTTATGTGCGACATTTACTGGCACTTTCATTAGATGTTTCTGAAAGGTAAGATGTGAGTCAAAAGTTACACCTAGAATAGTTAAAGCTTCAGACTCATTCAGCAAAGTCCCACATACCTGAAGGGAGGATGTCGTGGAAAGTCTGTACAAGATCTGCTAATCAATAGTGTTTTCGTTTTAATGAAGTTCAGTCTCATACCCCACAGACTGACTACACCATTCACTGATCCTGTCCATGTCCCGATTGAGGCTTATGGTAGCTTCATTTCTCATAAGTGGAGATTTTACGAATGTTGCATCATCGGCTTATTGAACAGTTTTGTTTTCCAGGCCAACAACCGTATTGCTTGTTTACACCAAAAATAATAGTGGCCCAAGGACACTTACCCTGTGGAACTTCGGATGCAATAGGTCTTGGTTTACTAACGATCCCATCAACAGCAACTCGCTGCTGCTTACCTGTAAGGAAATCTTGAAGTAACCCTAAAACATATCCACCTGCTCCAAGAGTCTGAAGTTTATAAATAAGTGCCTTATGATTTACTAAATCGAAAGCAGTATTAAAACTAATTGAATTACTCTGCACTCAAAACCCTTATCAATGTTCTCTTGAAAATGACATGTCAAGTCAAAAAGAACATCCCAGATACCTAACTGCTTTCAGTATGTATATTGATTATCAGCTAACAATCCTTCAAGATCCACATACTTACAGTATTTAATGGCTTAGAAATAAGTTTTTCGACAACTCTGGAGACCCAAAGACGGGAAACATGCCCTTGCCCACGACCTTTGCTGCAACCCGCAGCATAGAGCACGTCTTACGGAGCACCAGAAATGCCCTTGCTGCCTCGCTGACCACCAGAGAGAGAATGAGACCCACCAACCAATAGAAATTCAGCAATACAGTTACATCATTTTTAAATTTTAGGCGTAGCCACAAAGACTGCTCGTAGTAATTTGTAGTTCAATTTGTAATTTGGTCCTGAAGACGTCGCCTATGAGCAAGCAAACAGTCTGTAGCATAGAATAATTAAATGAGAAGAAACATTACTAATTTTTCATTATTCCTGTGAAGCTTGCCTGGAGAGAAAAAGAGTAAATATAGACGAATTCAAAATCTTGTTAAAAAGATAGTATCCACTAACAACAGCATTGACTTCAATAGGAATTGCAGAAGAGGGAAAATATGCCCAAATAACATGCATATATATAAACCTCTTTGCATAAATTTCTGAATTCAATGACATACTTCACGTTTATTTCGCTGAACTGCATGGGTATTTCTAGACCCTTTGCATAAATTTCTGAATTCAATGAATGTCCACGTTTATTTCAGGTTAGTGAAAGACACTTCCCTTCAGATGACATTAGGCTAGAAATATCTGTTACTGATGAAAAAATTGAGCAAGAAACTACCGTGCAAATGCAGCGGACACATTTATGGAAAAGTGCTCTATCTTATTCCTTGCCTAACTGTCCGAATGACTTGTCTTCTTCGACCGTAAACCGAAGGGATTCGCCCGAATGTAAAAGGCATCGAATATTGGAAAATTTAGTTAAGGTGGCACCCGAGAAAGGTATCTTAGAAGCTCAAGGTTATGAGAAAAACATTAGATTTAAAGACTTGCAGGAACTCTCAAGCAGATTTAAACTTTATAAGTGCTAGAAAATTATTGACAACGAGCAGTATGACTAACCCATAATAACTCATATTTCGCTATCGCCTTATCCTAAAATGGTAATTTTGTTAAGAGTGAATCATGATAAATCCATTCAAGCTTATATCGATGGTGTCCGTGAACAAAAGTTAGTTGGTCGTGTTAATATTCGTATATGTAGAGCATATTTTGTGTGAACTACAAAAATTCAACAGACAAAGTTGCACTGCTGTAAGCCCAGTTAAAATAATAACTTTTCTTGTCATTGTTATCATTGTTCTAGAACATATCTCCTCATGTATATAGATTCCTTAGCGATAGAAAATGGCTTTTCCTATAGTATTTCAACGATTAAAAGCATTTTCATATAAAAATACTTCAGTCCGAAAAATTAACAACATGACAGCACCTTTCATAGATTAGTCGCAGATACAAATCTTTACAAAACACAGATTAGACGGTAATAGTAATGCTAGATGAATTCATTTAAAACCATTGTTTCTTTACAAAAGTGTGTCTGCTACAAGATCTGCATTCGGAGTCATGAAGCAGCAACGATTTCCTTTGCTTTTATATGCGGTAAGCTCGGTTCTCTCTAAACTCCGTGACGTTGTTCATATACTTCCTGTAAAATGTATGGAAGCTGGAACATTGCGTAAAATGATAACAAAAGTTGTATCAGGTTTAGAAAAAAATTTGCTTCATGGTCATTTACGTTACAGGCAATAATGCAATCGATGGAAAGGCAATGTTCTTTTTTTTTTTTTTTTTGTGAACCCTCTTGAATTATCCATGAAGTTCTGCCATCCGGTTTCAAAAACCAGACTTCAAATTTTTTTTTTTTTTTATGTTCGAAAACGTGCGTATTCTAAGGTGTATCCGTAATAGCTGGATTGGGCTAAAGGACGAGTCAAAAACCAAATTTTTCTGAAAATGCCTTTCTGATGATAGAATTACAGAGGAGAATATGATTTTTGCTCCGTGGAAATCGTTGGAGGACCGTCAACATCTGAAAAACAAAATGTTAATTTGGTACAGAAAGTTTTTGATAAATATTTGATAGAAGTTATGAGAAATCTTGTCCCCCCCAAAAAAAATAAAAAAATACAGCTCATTATCGTCATGTGGCGTCTTTTATGGAGGTCTTCACAGTCTGGTGTTCAACTGGGATCAGACTAAATAATGAATACTGTGCCCCTTTGACATGCGATGGAAGAGACCTAAAGTACATTTTCCTTAAACAACTCTTTGATTGGTTGGAAAGTTGGGAAAGGTTACCAGGAGGGAGGAAACTGACAAAAGAGACCATGACTGCTTAAAATACTCGACTAATGCATTATCAAAAATAATAAGGTATTGCAAAGATGAACTGCGCATACAGCACATTCTTCCCGGAAACATTTTCTAGAGATGTAACCAAGTATTGCACCAGCGAGGGACCTTTCCCTGTAAAAAGCGGGACGCCATATCTTAAAAAAAACTAACCATAGAATTTTCTTGAAAATAATCTGTTTATGTTTCCCACACCCAAATTACAAAAGGTTACCTGATTAAACCTAACCTAACCCAACTTAACCTAACCTACCTTAACCTAGGGGCATGGCAAAGAAAAAAAAAACAGGGCTGGAGCAATACTAATATACATCTCTGGTATATGCCCCTGGAAAGTTTCAGAATGGCCATCTCGAATGTAGATTTAGCAAGTATCGCTAGCTTTTCGGTGGAAATTACAACATATCAGGCAGATAAATATTTGAGTGCGAAAAGAAAATTAGAAAAAATTCTGTTATGAAAATGTCTTTGCCATTTCACGATGAAAACTTACCCTAAATCACTTATACAAAGTGAACTAGAATGACATGACTGGCAATGAAAAAGTAAGCCACATGAACACCGATGCAAATGTAACCTTGGATGGCGTTGAAAAGTGTCGTGATGTCCTTCCTGTGATAGGTTTTTTGGTAGGGTATTGTTAGAGTGCTAACGAAAGGATGAAGTATAAATCGTGTTTATCAGTTTTAACAAGGACTGAATTCGACAAGGAAAGTTATCCAGATAAAGCGAATTTTGATTATCTCAAGGGAATCAGTAGAGAGATTCTCTACTAAGCTGACATTGCAACTATAAATATAATCAGGTGCAATTATATCATTATGAATAAACTTACTCGAAGTGTAACATTCAAAAATGCCCCAAACCAACGACAACTGGTTTTGGATGCTACAGTGAATGCCTTATCGGATGAAGACAGTTTTCAAAACAGTTTATGCGAAAATGGTCACGCTTTAGAAAGATTAAAGTTGATTGTTTGGGCTTCAACAAATTCTCTTTTAAACAACTTCTGCAAAGAGAAAATGATTCCATTCATGCTAAAAAGTCTACTGGAAGTGCAACGAAGAAAAGGAAGCTTTCAGCTCTAACATAAAGGAATTTCACATTGTTGACACTTTGCTGCAACACACATGTGGAACTGCAGACTAAGCTTAATGCTGAACTGCAGTACAAATAGTAAAAATGTGCCAGCGCTATCTCTGTGGTGGCGCGGAAAGGTTAGCAGTAAAAATGTGTCAATGAATTATTTTCCAGCTGTCGTGAAAGGAATTATTTTCAAGTTGTCGTGAAAGGAGTTATTTTCCAGTTGTCGAAAAAGGAATTATTTTCCAGTTGTCGTGAAAGGAATTATTTTGCAGTTGTCGAAAAATGAATTATTTTCCAGTTGTCGCGAAAGGAATTATTTTCCAGTAGTCAAGAAAGGAATTATTTTCCAGTAGTCAAAAAAGGAATTTTTTTCCAGTTGTCGTTAAGGGAATTATTTTTCAGTTGTCGTGAAAGGAATTATTTTCCAGTCGTCGTGAAAGGAGTTATTTTCCAGTTGTCGTGAAAGGAATTATTTTCCAGTAGTCAAGAAAGGAATTATTTTCCAGTTGTCGTAAATTAATATCTTCAATAGCAATTAAAATTCATTGTGTCATACGCATATCTCTCCTCGCCCCTCCCCTCCTCTCTCTCTCTCTCTCTCTCTCTCTCTCTCTCTCTCTCTCTCTATTAAACTTCGTTATAAATAGAACTTAATTTTAGAAATATTCAAGTAATATATTCTAAAACATTTGTTCGTTATCCCAGTTATTTACCCTAACTGAGATGTCGGTAAGCATAGGCGTAGGCCTACTGAGACGGTCAGGGTCAGAAGGAGAAAAGGCCTTTCCTCTCGATGGCCACAATCAAATCCCCCTTCCAGGTGCTGCGACTTTTCCCCACGTTTTGCACACATATCTATCTATCTATCTATCTATCTATCTATCTATCTATCTATCTATCTATATATATATATATATATATATATATATATATATATATATATATATATATATATATATATATATATATATATATATATATATATATATATATATATATATATATATATATATATATATATATATATATGTGTATGTGTGTGTGTGTGTGTGTGTGTGTGTGTGTTTTAATAAAATAATTTTGTATGTTTGTGGTACTGAAAATAAATCTTTTTCACTGTTTTGTTGTTTAACTTTTCACGTAAAACGAACTTATAAACGAACAAACTGACAGTATCTCCCAAATGTCGAGTAATTATAGAGAAATGGTACAAAGATTTCCTGGTGTCCCCTGGCAGTGTCGCTGAGTAAATATTCAAGATTTGCAAATATTAGGGTAAGGGAAGAGTACCCTTCCCGTACGATTCCTCGATGTCTAAATGCACAACATGTTTGCTTTATCTTATCTCTCTCTCTCTCTCTCTCTCTCTCTCTCTCTCTCTCTCTCTCTCTCTCTCTCTCTCTCTCTCTCTCTCTCTCTTTTCTTTTATCAGACAGTTGCCCTAAATATTTCAGTAACATCACCCGCTCTTACTCGCCGTCACCAGAATGATACTATTTCATTTAATGTCCGTTAGTGCATGCCCTATACCTCTTATTACTCTCCTTGTTAATATCTGAAGGTCAGAGTTTTATTTTCTACCCAGGAATATGAAATTATACATTTCAAGTCACTGAGGCAGTTTATCTAGATGTATTGTTGATAACTGTGAGACGCCTAAAAAGTTCCTAGATCTTAAAAGTTACCACCATAATACTTCTGTCACGTAAGGGGATCCGACCCTTACCATTAAAAGTGGGTTAACCGAGTTACCTCTTGGGTTTTTGCAATTAACTAACTCAATTTCCAATAGAAAACAACAGTAATAAATATTAATTAGTCGGCTGGCACGAAATTAGGAATATTTGCATCGTCTTCCATGTTTGCTTAGCTGTATGACTACGAAGCCTGCATAACCTCATCGCTGAAACCAAACTCTGATGTCTTTTATCTCTTTCAGCGTAACTCTTTCGATTTTTTTACAGACTTTATTACAAAACAATAGTTTTGTAATAAAGTCTGAAGTAAGAGAATCGATTTTCTGTTGCAGTTCCTCGACCAGATTAGAAATATGGCTTGACAAAATTAATAATTACTCGTGTAACTATGTTCACTTCTCTTGGGTTTTGTGCTTACTTGTAAATTAGCAATGGGTGAAATCGATTCATAGCAGTGTAATTTTCAGGTGGCTTAAAGTTTTCAATAGAAAAAAATCCACTATTTTCACTATTCATTTTTTCGCTTATATTTCGTTGTTCGGATCCTCAATGGGATTCCGCCACTGAACATCACCAAAGTTAACATACGAACAGACGAATAGAAATATCGTTTTAGATATCGTTGCCACAAAAGGGATTACGAGGAGAAGTTCTGTTCACCATCAATGTTTGGTTGTTGTGAACTTTGCCAAAACGTTAGGATAGCAATTGACAGCTTTTTCTGTTTCAGTCGCAGAGTTTTATATATTTTGGTATCAGCAGAATTCAAAATACGTTATTTATTTGGCCTTGACTTTCTTTCAAATGGGAATAAGAAAATATGATACCCCGTTATAAACATGAAAAGAAAAACGTTTTCCGATGGTTGAGTTGGTTTTGCTGACATCTGACAGACTATAATATAACTTCGATGAGTGTCCGCCATTCCTTGAAGGAATAAATGGAAATCCTGCAGGTAATGTTGTTCCAAAGTATTTTTAAAGCATTAAATTAATTGCAGCAGTTCACTATTAATTAAGAAAAACCAGCTGGTCTTTTCTGAATAGAACAAGCTATGAGGAATTTTATTTCGAACTTCATAAGAATATTATAATTTCAGCTGTTTACAGTGTTTTTTTTTTTTTTTTTACCGAAATAATAATTTTCGCTAAAACTGGGTAAGTTTAGAAGGCCCCTTCTGGTTTCCAGTGTCCACCACAGTCGATTGACCACCAGATATAATTCACTGTGTTCGTGTTATCAAAGTTACAAGGATCACCTAGCTTCGATCATATTTGTTTTAGGTTACCCGTCTGAATTATAATCTGTGTGTGTGTGAAATTCTAGGGAGAAAGTTATAAAACCGAAGGGGGAGTAACCATACAATCACCTTGGGAGTAATGGCTTTCCTTTTCTTCTAACGCCATGTTTCCACTCTTCCTTTCTAGGGAGTGGGAGGAGACGGCAGAAGTTTTCTTGATACCTAAAACCTTTCTCTCTCAAAGATGCCCTTTCATGGCCTCCTTCCCGTTTCGTCCGTTCTATTTCCTTTTCTAATTTCGTTTATTTTCCGTCAAGACTTTACTTGAAAAGGATACTTACTTGTCTATCTCGTTGCTTTTCACGCAGAAAAGTTAATCGGCAGTCAAAATGTCGAAGAGAGGACAATTGCCTGAAGCAGCCGATGGCAGTGTCGTGCAGATCGTGTGCATTAACCATTTAAAAGAGAGAGAGAGAGAGAGAGAGAGAGAGAGAGAGAGAGAGAGAGAGAGAGAGAATGATTGAAAGTTAGTCTTTAACGTTCATAGGAAATGTTCCTATCCTTTCTTATGAATTGCTTGGAATGCAACGAAGAATATTTGATATATAATAAATGATTTTGTGTATGCAAGAAATGAGGACTTTTTTAAATCTTTAAAATAATAGAAAAAAAAAAGATGTGCAATCGGAATATGGCTTCCCGCAAAAGAAAAATTATCTGAAATTGAAAGTGCACGACAATTGGGCATAAAAGAGTAATTGTACCAATTGGCGGCAAGATTTGGGGCAAGATAAAGTGTACAAAAGTGTTAAACCAAAATCACGAAGGTGTAACTGAGTGGAAAAGGATAAGACGATATGAGATTAAATGTATAAAGTGAAGGAAATAAGAAAAATAAGTTTTTAGAAGTCTGACTGTGTTTATGGGGTAGGTTAGGTAAGGGGGCTATGAATGATGTTCTAGAAAAATGTGGTATGGAAAGTAGACACAACTCCAGTAGAAAAATGTAGTTGGAAATAAATGATTTCAGTTACAGAATGTTTACAAATTATCTTTGGAAAAAGAAATGGTAACGAAAATAGTACGTCAGAAATGTTAGCACAGAGAAGGGCGGCTGGAGGTATATTTGATCTACACATGAATGAGGCCACAAGGAGAATAGATGCCAACATTAGTTAAAAGGAAGAGTTCATGATGTTGCTTTGTATGTAATCAAGACAGTTGATACTACCAAGGAAGGTGTTAAATATTTTATATGAAGAGGATAATATGTAAAATGTGCTAAAATGGTGCAACTTGTATGAATAACCAGTGGTTGCATAGGAAAGATGTTCAAAGGGAATGAGTGAGGTAATTGACGTGCTTTTGTCAAAGGGAGGAAATCAAAGCAGTGAAAGTAAGAATTATAAAATCATTGACACTATTAAATATAACACTAAAAATTTATGGTATCAGTTTGAATAGAAAACCCATACTGCAGACAGAGAGATAAGTAGAAGAGTAGTTAAAAAAAAAAAAAAAGATGCTTGCCAACAGAGAGAAATCTGCATTTAGTGACTTGGTATATTAGGATCACGAGGAGGATGACGAAATGAATAAAGATGCAAAAAAAGTGAGGGTGTATGGTACTTCTGAAAACAGTAATATGTGTTTATGATGAAAGTAAAGTTTACGTGAGACTATATAGATAGGAAAGTGAACAGTTTTGTGTAATAGCTACTTGCACTAGGACTCATTATGTCTCTATGGTTGTTTGTTATTATTAGAGATAGGTGCAAAAAGAGTTTAGTTTGAAAACGTTCTGTTAAATTATTTTCAAGGGAAGCATTTGGAAAGGGGAAATTGACGAATATAATTCTTAAGAGTCATTAAGTTAAACTATATAAATATATAACATATGAAAAGATGAAAATATATATATATATATATATGTATATATATATATATATATATATATATATATATATATATATATATATATATATATATATATATATATATATATATATATATATATATATATATATATATATATATATATATTATATATAAATGGGAATAAATATAATATGACTGAGGGATGAGAGGAAAGGAAATCCCACAACAATCTAAGCAAGGAAAGATGACCAAACAGTCCCTGGATGCGTTCCAAATTTTGTCTCTTCCTCAAGAAAACCTGAAGGGAATCCCTGCCAGAGCTATAATGTTGGTTGCTCATTTAGAAACTATATGTCAACGAATCCTGGAAACATACAGAGAAAAAATTTTTAATGTAGGTTAATGTAATTTTAAACAGATTCCCACTATCATTTCATATCTTATCCCAGATATGAGTAATGCTGTACATCGTACATCAAATATTATATCGCTTTTACAAAACAGATTGTTTGTTATGGTAA
>NC_089766.1:30196375-30206375 GCF_040412425.1 Macrobrachium rosenbergii | reverse complement strand
TGACTAAAGATATTTATTTTTAGTTAGATAAAATACAAGGTGATTTCCAGTTTTCCTGTTTTGTGGAATTGGACTGGTAAATGACTTTTTTTTTGTTGCCAGGTTTTGGTGTATCCCTTTTCATGAACAAATGGCAAATTTTAAATTTTATATTGATTAAACAGTGAACAATATTGTTATAGTTTTCACACATTGTTTGTTTTTTGACCTTAAAGATGAGTCAAACCTCCTTGTGGTTCTTTGGAATATTATTAAGGTTCTTGGTGCTTGTTGGTGGTATAGGTTTTTTCTTGTCTAGAAGTTTCCTTTCTCTTAAATCATTAATATGCATTATTATGCCCCCTTGAAGAGCCTCTTCTTTCTTTTCATATCTGTTATTCACGCACAGTTCCGTATCAGTTACACTATTGATCCTTGTCTGGAGCATTTCCTCGTACTTGAAGGTTTTTCCCTGAGTTAAGGTTTTTACATCATCGAGTTAAAAATGTTTTGTGGATTTCACTTTTTTCTTTACCTACGTAGTTAGGGGTCTCATTCCCTTTTATAATGAACTTTTTCAGCCTCTACTTTATTTTCTTCGGTGGCTTTGTAGCTCAACAAAGGCTTCACATTTTGCATTTATTCTTTGCAAGTCAGCCTTTCTTGGATTTGTAGGTTCTGCGACTTTTCCTGTAATACTCACCTTGGAATCTTATATATGATCCAGGATCCAAAATTTACTATAATTTCCATTTTTTACTGTTTACATAGCAAACCATTCTAGATATTTTCGTAAGCTCCAGCGTTCAAAAATACAGAAAGAAAAAATATGCATTTTGGTAGACTTTGAGTAACTAGCATTGTTCCAAAGCTACTCTTCTGGAAACTGGTCGACCCTCTTCCGAATAAGACAAAACGTTCACTTGTCTGTTTTCGTTGTCGATTTTTTCATTTTTATTTTGATGAACGCTGTCTCTTCTGTATACATTTTGACATGGACACTTTGGTTTCTTCTAAGCACAATATATACGAAAATTTTGTTTTCATCCAGGTGGGTGATGGTTTGGAAGTTTTTGGTCCCACCCAGATGCACAACGTGACGGGATTGTTTGACCTCAGCCACAAGCATGACACTGTGCAAGTGTTTAGTTCCATCTTTCAATGTGAATCAGGAAGGAACTGGTTTTTAATAGACTTTTGAAGCCTGAATATTGTTTAAAAAAAAGAATTGGTCATTATTTTAGCTAATTCGAAGTTCAGTCAATATAACTGCGGAGTCGTTGTAAGCAAAGTGACGCCATTTCCATCGATCTGAAAGATACTAAGGCATGAATTCACTAGCTGTCTGTGATCCTCAACAGTAAAAAAAAAAAAAATAAAAAAAAGCATATTTCTAAGCAGATGACTAGAATTTTTGTAGCAAAGTTGGACATTTCTTAAATTACTGAACGAACAGAATTTTGAGATTTTTTCCTGTTCTATAAGACAGGAATCTATATACCAGATGAGATATGTCAGTTAGGTTTGGCTGTGAAACATTTTGTATGATTTGTAAAATATATCATTTTTTTTTTTTTACCATTTTCTACCAATTATTCTCTTCCAGTGAACAAACGAACTACCACCGCTCCCCCTTTCCAGTCTTTCTCTGTCTCTCTGCCTCTTTCTCTCGCTCACACACACACACAAACACACACACAGACACACATTATGATGGATATTGCTCTTGAGATGAGGGCCAACGTGCCGTTGGCTCTTCGACCGTGAGAAATCTATTGTTTGTCGTAGTCTCTCATTTACTTTTTTTCGCACTACGGAGGCAGATGTTTCAAGAAAAACCTTTCTTTCAACAGCAAGATGGAAAAATCTCGGAGTATTTATTTTTCATGACCTGGAGCAAATTCTCTCGCTTCTGAATCATACTCCTTTAGTTGTCTCCCTGATATACTAAAAAAAATTTGGTTTTGGACATCTTATCTGCCATGAGGTTATTTCATCTCTAAGGAAAATGCCGGATTAGTTATCTTTGTAGTCGAAATATAGGTTGTTAGACCATTGCTTTCTTCATTTATATTTTATATATTTAACATATGAGTATATAGTTGATGAAATAGAGAAGAGAGGTAATATCTGCACTTAAAAATTCTCAAATTAGAAAATAGATATCAAGAATATTATCTCTCTCTCTCTCCTCTCTCTCTCTCTCTCTCTCTCTCTCTCTCTCTCTCTCTCTCTCTCTATCTATATATATATATATATATATATATATATATATATATATATATATATATATATATATATATATATATATATATATATATATATATATATATATATATATATATATATATATATATATATATATATATATATATATATATATATATATATATATAATAAGGCCCATAAACACTATTTAAACGTTATATATACAATGGTATATATATAAATATGTTAGCAATATTCCCTAGTGGTTTTTGAGCACAAAGAAACTAATTCCGGCTGTTTGACAGGTTCCTAAGAGATAAAATAACCTCATAGCAGATAAGATGTCCAGAATCAAACTTTGTTTCACTGTATCAAAATGACAACTAAAGGAGCATGATTCAGAAGCTTCTTCCCTTTTGAGAGAATTTGCTCGGAGGTCATGTTTTCCATCTTGTCTGTTGAAAGAAAGATAATGTGTGGTTTTATTGAAACATCTGACTCCCTGAGGAATAAGTTGTAGTGAAAAAATGCAATATATATATATATATATATATATATATATATATATATATATATATATATATATATATATATATATATATATATATATATATATATATATATATATATATATATATATATATATATATATATATATATATATATATATATATATATATATATTTTTCCCCTTGATCGGAGGCCGTTCTAGATATAGAAGAAACGTAGTAAATATCACGTTGTTTATCCAATTAATTAATCTCTCATGAACTGTAGAGTACAAAACTGCCACAATATCAGCCACTTAATACACTAGTAATGAAGGCTCATCAACAGCACGTTGAAACCCGCTGAGTATGTCACTCTTTTTCGATATTAGAGTTTTCATTTCCAACATCTCTTCCATTAGATCTATTTAGCACTTTACACTGTCTTCTGCAGTCTATCGTTCTTCTTTCCTTTTACATGACCAAACCATCTCGAAACACTGTGATCTATCCCATACCTATGCTGAACTTTTTGCCACTTTTGCAAACTTCTCTTCCTTCTGCTTGTCTTATGCTTCATATATTTTGCAAACAATTAATCCTTCATTTCTTTGCTTTTATTTGAATTTAACTTCTGCATTTCTGGCCGCATTGGAAATAAATGCAGATATCAATTTTTACTTCCATAAACAATCCAAGTCTCATCTCAGTCTTTTACAGACACCTGCTTATTTCATTAGTTTCACTTATTCTGTGGCTCTCATTCAAACGTCAGCCATCAGCATTTCTTCAAAATACCATATATGATTTAACAGCTTCTGTTATTTACCACCAGGTTCTTGCGGTTTGTACGTGTCATCCGCCGATATTTCTGTACCAACATTAAATGTTCTTTCTCAGACTTCCCGCATTACTCCAAATATGAAGATAATAAACAGACATCGAGAGTTAACATACCCTAGTTTCAGAGTCACTTTTATAATTGTCTCGTTACTTTTGCATATGCAAGTTCTAAGGGTCACTTTGCTCCTTTCTTGAATAGTCATCTTTCTTCAACAACTTTCTTTTACGTCGTCACACAAAGTCATCACCTCCGCATTACTTCTCTTTATGATTCTGTGATAGGTGTTGATATAAGCGTGTCTGTGGTACACACGCAGCTTTCCTCTTTACTTGCAAACTTCTCAAATGTCCGAATGAAGAAAAAGTACTTGTTCCGCGCCCCTCTTCCAGGTTTAAACCAACATTGCTGTTGCTTTAACAATCTTTTATTCATTGTCCCTATTTATACATTATATACACATACACATATATATATATATATATATATATATATATATATATATATATATATATATATATATATATATATATATATATATATATATATATATATATATATATATATATATATATATATATATATATATATATATATATATATATATATATATATATATATATATATATATATATATATATATATATATATATATATAATATATATATATATATATATATATATATATATATATATATATATATATATATATATATATATATATATATATATATATATATATATCACGTATGGAATAGAAATAAATTTCTAACTCACAATCACGTGTGGAACAGAAATAAATTTCTAACTCACATCAGGATCGAACCCAGGTCTTTCAATTGACAGGCAAGGGCGGTGCCCACTAGGCCATACAAGCCATAAAAGAAGTTGGAGCCTGAGGGCAGCTGCACCCAAGGAATTACCTGGACAAGCTAACTGCTTGCATACCAGCGTCTTTTCCCCACCTTCCCCCACATTCCCGACTCAGCAATGACCCAATTGACAGCATTTCATTCGAATTATCCCTTCTGAGTGAATAAGATAGAAATAATCAACACAAAATCACGTGTGGAACAGAAATAAATTTCTGACTCACATCAGGATCGAACCCATGTCTTTCATTTGAAAGGCAATAGCGCTGCCCAATAGGCTGTCAATCAGGTCATTGCTTATTCTTCAACAGAGTTTGCGTTATTCAAGGAAGAGCAGGAGCTTCGTGGATTGTTCTTGTTTTCATTCCACCCTTTTCTCCGCTGCAAAAAAAAAAAAAAATTCTCTTATCTTTGGAGGAGGATTTATCTTTCCAAGTCATCTAAACAGCACAGATTCATGAAAGATTTCACTGGTGGTTCCTCAGGTTCTAAAAGGCATAGGCCAAATATCTCAAAGCTCTGAGGTCCACTGCTTGACATGGTTTTGTGTTGTAACTATATTTGAATTAATAGTGCTTATAGGTAATAGTACAAAGGTATTTTCCATGTGCCTGCGAGAGGAATTTTTTATTTTAATTTTAACCATAATGTCTGAAACACCTTTTTCCAGTTAATTACATCACTGAATGCAAGAATGTAGTCAGTGTATAGTCTTCATTTTCTGATTTATAGTTCCTATATCTGATGATCAGCAGAAAGGATTTCCATGTAATTCCATTTACAAGATGGTCGTAAGGAGTTGTTCATTATTGCACTGAAATTTTACAACGCCAAAATCGGTTTAAGGCAAAAAATGTGTCTTACACAACTTCTTTAACATGCATAAGAATGTTGGACTCACTGTTAATGTCTTATATTTCTTATTCTTTTTCTTGTGATAAAATAAAATAAATTATTCAACTCAACGGGCAATTAAGTTCCTAGGGAGTATGCGGCCATATAAGCTTAGCGTATCTGAAGTAATGATTATTTATAATAAATTGATGCATAGTTCAACGGATTACCTTTTCTAAAGTAAGCCACAAATGATCCATTAGTGATTTGAAAATAAACTGCCATGACGGCAATCTCATATTATTCCTTACAGAAAAAAAAATATAACGATAATTCCATCTCCTTTCCCAGGCCTTTCATAATCTCCAAATATAAATATATCCAAACTCTTTCTAATGCATTACATGTTATGTTGATACTATACTGTACTTATCTGTTGCCCTTAGCATCATAATGACCCTGCTTAAAGAAATCACAGATAGTTAATAAACGGATTTTTCTCTCAAACAGGAATCTCCAAACTGTCGTCTCTTCTTTTCTATTTAAAGAAAATACGCAAAGAAGCCAAATGGTCAGCATACTATCGACGAGATTGTATTTTGCCAGCTGCCACTGGAGATAAATGTCCCTTCCTGTGTATGCAGGATGTAGAGAGAGAGAGAGAGAGAGAGAGAGAGAGAGAGAGAGAGAGAGAGAGAGAGAGAGAAGTTTGCAAGAAACCAATGTGTGGATCCTCCAATTTCCATAAAGGACAAGCGTGAGTTCAATATTGAGATTTGCCTAATCTGCTGCTGGAAAAGAAAAGACATGAAAGTGAAGTTTTAATCAGAATTGTTGCCTTTTAATATCAAACCCTCCCCTTCGATTTACCAAGGAAACTAAGATGAGACAAATATTGGAAAATATGAAAACGGCGGCTTTTACGCAATTATATTTCAATTAAACTCAGTTTCACATTCGCAAAAATACGAGCCGTTTAACAAATCGATATATCAGAAGTGTTCACAAAGAAACAATCAGACGTCCTTCACCGACTTTAAATTATATTATTTTAAAATTAATGTGAAATTTGGACCCAAAAAGAAAAACTTCGACAAAATAATCTTTAGAAAATCCCAAAAAACCCGACAGACACTGAAATCGGGACTGTGTCTTTAAAATCTGGATCCACGTGGTTCTGAATGTACTTTAATATTTATTTTTTACAGTTCTTAAGACACACGTTGGACAAGAAAGAACTTCATGCAACAAATGAACCACGAAATATGGAATATTCTTTCCACGTCCATCTATTTTTCAAATAAAATCATATGCCTTTTAGCTTTAAGCTTTTTTTTTTTAATAACACGCTTCTTTTCTTTTTATCGCAGAAAATCTTCTTTTCTTGTAATAAAATATTGTTTATATAACAAAAAACGCAACTGATTTTCATTATAGAAAAGAAAATCAGTTGTCAAAAGAGCCTCATGGGAATAAGATGCTCAGTTAGCATGAAGGATGCCATGACAGTGTTGGCAAATTGCTAAAATACATTGATTTTTAATTATAAAAAGGATCGAACAATACCTAATATATGCAACTAAACTTTCATTACTTCATGTTTCTCAAAGTTGGATGTTCCATCCTAGAATAGTTGAAGCAGACTTATTGCGAAGTTTCATCCGCCTGAGGAGGATAGGGTGGAGAAATCTGTGCGTATACACACCCATATTTGTGTATATGTACACTCGGCGAGAAAAGTGAGGATACAGTTTTTATTAGATTTCGTTCATCGAATTTTAATTTTTTTCTTACAGGAAACACACAATCTCGGTAAATTTACTAGAATATGAACACAACAAATTATATCATATATATTAAATCTGCAAAACAAAAACGTTCAGATACTTAAAACCACCATGGATGTCTGAAGTAATCAGAATATATATATATAGATCTAAAAGACAGTGTATGGATATCTATATACTGTTTATCAGAACGGCAATATACTCGTTTTCCATTATGAACAGGCTTATTATGCATCATATACGAGGTAATGATAATTTATTTAATTTTTACACACTATATTTATATTTCACGGTGTTAAAAGTCAGCTGGAATTAATGGCAGTAAATGATGTGACAGCTAGGGTAGGTTGAAATCTATTTAAATCCGCAAGAGCGTTCTCTATGATGTGCCGAGCAGCGGGAAAACACAAGTAACTGGATGTTTCTTGACGTTGCCATAGTTTCTCTCTCTTCTCTCTCTCTCTCTCTCTTGTTTATGTGTACATATATGTAAAGGAAAAAATAATGAATGTGGTGAACAGTAACTCCATTGCTAAAAAAATTATGAAGAAATCGAAAATTCTAAATGAAAAAAAGAATTAACTGTAGCTCAGTTAAAAATGCACATAAAATGACTTCATAAATTGCCGTTCCTTTATTTTTATGTTTTTTTTTTTTTTAAATTTCATAATCCTTGCATCTAATTCTTTCATTGTGGTGTCATAAATTCTCTGTTATCGAAAAAATTTTATCAGAACTTCATTTTTTTACGTTGCATTACATTTACAATGAGAAAGTTATTGCAAATGCAAACACATTAAAAATTAAAAACTTCGAAATTTGCAGCTAAGTTTGAAGTCAAACTGGAAAAAGAATATCGTTAAAAATGCAAAAGTGTAAAGCCATCTTTATTATTTTTTTAAAATTTTATAATCCCATCCCTAACAGTGATTTTTTTACTTATGCATTAGCTTGTCAGGATAAAATTCTTTACTGTTTGAAGTCAACGGAAACATGGATGAACGTTGCATGCTAATTCTTTAAAGATTTCGTTGGATGTAACAACGATGAATTTTGACTTTCATACAAGAATAAACAGAACTAAGAAAGGAAGGAAAGTTCATTAGAATATATAGGGTTTTGGAGGTTATGGTATTCTAATTAGAAAGGATACAACCTGAAACAAGTTGCAAAAAAATTAATTCATAATATTTAGAATTATACCAAGAATAAAATGAGTATCGAAAAAACTAAGTATAAAAATGTTAAATAAATTTCTCCCTGAAGCCGAATGTAGTTATGCTACGATGGATTGGAAAATATGTTATAACAACTAGGTCAAATCATTTGACGTAAAATTGGCATATATATGATTTTTTTCATAGATAATAAAATTTAAGTATAAATAGAAATCCGCATTGCTTACAGTTAGAATTAATCTTGAAAGCAAGTTCTAGTTTCTCTAAATGTGCAACCCATTCATAAGACTGCGTTACAAGACTTTTTCGTTCTGAAGTCAGTTTCAAGAAAAAATGCAAGAAGAAAAAATCAGCTTAAAAGAAAAGAGGTCATGATATCCTCGGTGAGAGTTATACAGTACTGTGCACAATGTAGCTCTGACTTCATTTACTAGTGAACATTATTCTGCAATCTTTTTCAAAAGTAGCTGAGAGCCAGCTCAGAATCAAGCAGCAAGAGAAAAGTTTGAGCTGATTACTACAGGAACAAAAGAGAACCAGCTCAATTCTTTATTGCCATAAGTTTCAACAAATGGAAATATGGTGAGATGAATATTCTTACTCAAAAATACTTGAAGAAAAGAGTTTTCGAATATGTCGTTAAACGCGATTTTCACTGAAGGAAATGTAAGGTCCAAAGCACTTACCATTCAAGACAGTATTTCATTACTCTATTATGATTTTTATTATTAATCCAAAAACAGAAAAAAATGAAGGAAAGAAACCGATCATAGTAAGAACAGGAATATTTGTCACTGAGGATATAAAGATACTGGAATCCAAAAATATGTTCTATATGCTGATAATATTTAGTCTCAACATTGCAGTGTGACTTGAGTCTTCAAATGCAGTCTTTGGTTTTCCTCATTCATGCACTGAACTTGTAAAAGGAGTTATAAGTTAATATTCTGTCTTCAGTAGATACAGTATATGAAACAACTGAGAAGTACATTTTTCTGTTTTATCGGAAACACCGTTGACCATAAAGACTTCTTAACGGTCATGAAACCCCTCAAAAGTAAGTATATCTTAGTTTAACCAGACCACTGAGCTGATTAACAGCTCTCCTGGGACTGGACCGAAGGATTAGATTTATTTTACGTGACTAAGAACCAACTGGTTACCTAGCAACGGGACCTACAGCTTATTGTGGGATCCGAACCACATTATGACGAGAAACACTTCAAAGAATGAGCGTTTTAGCTTTTACGTAATGATTAGTGATGGAGGAAAAATTCTTGAAATCACAAGAAGAGATAAGTCACAGCAAAAAAAAAAAAAAAAAAAAGTTTTAAGTCAAAAGCATCTGCTCACTTCACTTCAACAAAAATTGGTCTGTCATTATGTACAGAACTGATGGACCTTATATTTGGAAATTAGGCATTGCTCTCCTTCCCCCTTGTGTTATTAGCGTCAGCAGCTAGTTAGATATGCACCCTGCACTCCATTTTAGGTAAAGGGAGCCAAGAGACACATATGAATGTTAATGCTTCATTTCGATCATAAAGTAAACTGGAAGATAATAATATTAGTTTAGAATGAACCTAGAGACAGTCTACTGCAGGTGAATTTACTGAAGCCTTGTAAGGACCCGATAGAATGGGCTTGTTCTGGTTAATTGGCATTTTAAGGCTGGACAATGTTCTCGTATTAATCCGTTAACGTGGGTATCAAACGCTGTATTATTGATAAATGGGATACTGGCAAAGAATGGCATTCTTGGTGCAGTTGGTCTGTTATTTTTCGCTATTAATTTATTTTTTAGAAACTTAAT
>NC_089766.1:30183875-30191375 GCF_040412425.1 Macrobrachium rosenbergii | reverse complement strand
CAGACTAACAAAGAATAAAAGATGATTGAAGATTGACCGTGGACTCATGCCTGCAAGAAATATAAATATTTTAGCACATAACAATCATTGAAAAATGTTTATGGTTTCATTTGTGTTAAATTAACCAGGTATTTATTTGATTACTGAGTTTGTTCTCCTTTGAACATTTGAATGCCGCTCTGTCTGTTATGGCAAAATTATATAGTGCCACTTCGTTTCATGAGATATCATAAAATTTTCAGATCACATATAACATAATGCTATCCTACAGGAAGGAATTGCATGATAAAGAATGGGATACTATGAAAAGTTCCTCGTGAAATTAAGTCTTGAAGAATATAAGCATTTGGTTTGGATATGAAACAAGGTGGGACGTTAAATCAGGCCAGAAACAATTGTCAGTCTGAGATTAGTTTTTGCACGAAGATGTGTGATTCAAGGGGGTGTTTGTAGGTATTGTGTGTGTGTGCGTGCAAGTGTGTTTGTAGGTGTGTGTGTGTGTATGTGTCTGTGTGTGTGGTGTGTTTGTAGGTGTGTGTGTGTGTGTCTGTGTGTGTGGTGTGTTTGTAGGTGTGTGTGTGTGGGTGTGGTGTGTTCGTAAGTGTGTGTGTGTGGATGGTGCATATGGACCCTTTAAAAATTTTGTGATAGAACTGACAGGAATGTAATGTGAATAGTGATGAGATGGTGTATATTTTAAACGATGAATTTTGAAAGTAATAAATGCATTGTCATTTTGCAAAATTGCCGAATAATGAGGAAAGCTAGTGAAAATGATAAAATCTAAACTTAAAAGTATTTTTTTCTTTTATCGACCAATTGTCTCAAGTACGTTCAGTGGTTCTCTCAACGACCGTTATAGGGAAGCCACTACTTGGGCTGTTCGATACAAGTCGCTTTGTGTGAAGGTTCACCCGCTCCAATATGAAGACAAACGTGTCCGCGACCGCCCTCAAAAGAATAACATAACCACACAAGACCATACATCCCGATGTCATGGAACAAGTAATGAGTGACCTGATCTCAAAGACGACAGAGATTCATATCTCTCTGTAATTACTACTTGGCCCGTAGATGGCCCTTCGTGCAGGATATTTCTTATGAAAACAGTGTACAGACATGACATTTTTACACCGTTGCTGGAGATACGGCAATAGGTATTGTGACAGAGAAATATCAAATTTGACAACTGTCCAGTTTCTGTCTGCCTGCAAGCTGCTGATGTTGCTGTTTTTCAAGCACATCAACAGACTAGATTTTGTTCTCAGGAGGTTGAAGTGGGAATGAGGTATTGACCATATTTAAGTCTTTTCTCTAATGCCAACCTGTGTCAGAAAGATTTGGTTTTGAAGAAAATTTTCACTGGTGCAAAAAAGACATAGAAACAAATTGACTAATTGGTAATTGTTTTTATTCCATCCTCCACCAGGGCAATCCGGAATTGAGTTCGACTAAATCTGGAATACTCTCGACACTGTGGATGAGTGGCATTGCATCGCCTGTGTTCGTTTCTTCGTTTCTTGTTAGGCTACTGTGTTCATTATCTTCCATATAATAATGCCCAATTAAAATGTCATACATGATGAGATACTACATGCAGAGCACATAAAACTGGACTAACAACCGAAAGAAATAATGCAGTAGATCGGTCAAGCAGTAAACACTGGACACAACTTTTAAGTTTAAAATTCATGCATACAGGCTGCCCAGTTTTTATCACCCTCAACCAGTTTCATCAATCAAAAGCTGTGTTTACAAATCCCACCTGTTGAGACATGTGTTTGAATATTTTTAAAACTGTATTCATCCCAGGACCTTAGTCACAAAAAAAAAAAAAGAAGAAGCAGATTGAATGGTATAACAAACCAGATAGAAAAATGGTTTGTTAACAAATCGGGTTCCATTATAATATAATAATAATAATTATTCAATTATTATTTTATTATTATTATTATTTTTTGCCATTATTATTATAAATTGAAGAAACATGGACAAGTTATGTAACTATACAAATATATTTGGCCTTAAAGCTTCTGAGATCTTTTTAGAATCTGTATGATACAGACAATTTCAGTCTCAGAATCCTTAAGATAATAATGATAGCTCTCTTTTAGATTATGTCACTGTTTTAATATTTATGTTACCATTACTTTATTTTTCAGTGAACTGTATTTTACTATCAGCAGCATATTATTAACTGCTAAAATTTGAAAATTTAAATTGTACTGATATTGCAAGATAAGATCTCTCAAATAAATCCCGTGGATGACAAACACAGGTCCACTTCAGTGACAGACAAACAAACTCACCCTAAATCTAGCTGGACAGGGGAGAAACAACAAAAAATAATCTCATATAAGTTTCAGATTTTTCAAACAAATTAGGCAACATTTTATCAATGTCAAAAACCACTATTACAATTTACGACAAAGGCTTTGTTTTGGTATTTGGGGAGTGAAAGATTCATGCTGCCTTTTAGATCAATTGAACAAGTTTCCAGAAGGTTTTGAACAAAAGTGTTTGTGATGAGTGACTGCAGCCATGTGGGGTACCGTTCATATGTCGTGTTATATAGATCTTATTATATATACTTATATATTATATAGTTATATATATAAATATATTTATATACATTTAATTTTTTCTTCATTTATTTTTACTACATTTTCCGTCATTAAGGCTCTTTTCATTTCACTGAGTATAGGCGAAAACAAACAGGTATTTTTAAAACAATGATAATGAACTATTGGATTTAGTATTACATTTGTTTTTTCGTTGGAAGCAGAACAAAAATATAGTAAATCGAAGCATATTTTAGATCTTGAACACCCCAATCGTCTACAGCCAACTGTTTACAAACAAAGTGTATGCTTGTTTACATTCCACGGTCATTCTGGACATATTTCTATTTTTATTTTAATTTTTAGTCAATACCTATATAGGGATATATAATATATATATATATATATATATATATATATATATATCCCTATATATTTCCGGGATTAGGATATATATCCCGGATATCCCGGGATATATATAAATTGCGACATCAAAACTTTTCCTTTTACATAGCTAAGTTTTATCGTTTCTCATATAATAGAACTGTTGACCAGGTGATTCTTAAGATAATAAATAATGACTCTCTGGATTTGCTCTCAGTGACAAGTATTTTTGCAGCAAAAAATACAATTTTGTCAGGGCATAGGAGGGACAGTTGGGTCATGAAGACCATGCACTTCCCAGAGACAATATTCCTTTCAATTCCCCTGATATGTATTAGTATTGAGGAGAATGGGGGCATCATACATTACTGGCCATAATCCCATTTTCTGGTGGGAGAGGGACGTTACGGCATTTAGTGGACCCTTTTCACGGTCCACCAAAGTTTTATTTGTTTTCTTGCAAATTTCAAGTTTTTTGTGACATTTTTCAAGTTCGGCTTTATTCCTGATTTTCATTTTTGTCAAAAACACGCAGTGAAATATCAAATTATCCGTCAGTATTTTTTGTTTTCTGCCCTGTTTAAGTTTGACTGTCAATGTCCCAGTGCTGAATCAAACGTTCTGAAGCCTAACTTCTGCCATATTTCATCAAGGAATTCTTTAAAGATTTTTAGGTATTTTCATGATAGAATTTTAGGATGCATATGATTATTGTTGCTGTAGATGATTTTATTTGTATTATTAAGTCAAAGCTAAAGTTACTTTACATACCACTTGTTAAATAGCCTACCATGCTGACTTTAACAGATAAATCAGAAAAATTAAAAATTATTTATATGGATAGATAAATAAATAAATTAATAAAAAAGTTATAGCAAAAACGTCAGGACCTTACAGCTGGTCGATCAGAAACAAGAATTATGTGCCGAATGAAAGATCGAGTTTAGCATTCTGTCGTAAATGAGCGTAATGTTACAACTTTCCTTTTCGTCAAGGATAGCAAAGTTTCTTCCATAGATCAAGGGACAAATTATGAAAAATATTTCTGCAATGACCTTGCTTCTGTAAGTTTTTCTTCTTGTTCTAATAATTGCTCACTACTTGAAAACGGTAAAAATCTTGTGGATATTTTGATCCGATTACCTCGTGTGATACTGATTTTTCAAGTAAGACAAGATTTTATATTTACTCGCAAAAGTTTTTTATTTCATTTCCATTGATCTATGGAAGATTCTGTCAGCGCATCTTTTGACAAAAGTGTAAAAATACTATAATTATATTGGTAAATAATGTTGTGGCATTAAAAGTTTCTGAGTTAATACTCGAGTTCCAAATATATTAGAAATAGACATAATTATTATTTATCTATTTATTCAGTTTTTAAGTTAAGTGAAAGGTAATAATAGAAAAACCAAAGAATAAAAGGAGTCACGTGGAATTTGTATTCACCTCACCGTAGAAGCTCACCTGACAATACTATCTTTGATCATATTTTTGAGACGAAGGATTAATCATTTTTGTAGGCCTCCACCATCCAGGCCGAAATTTTTGATTTTTACGACTTCCTGCTCTACGTCAGTCTCACCGCAGCAGGAAGCTGCATTTTGATCTTCTCTCTCTCTCTATCTCTCTCTCTCTCTCTCTCTCTGATCTCTCTCTCTCTAAATTTTGATAAACAGTTATCCAATTTCATAAACACACACTCTCTCTCTTCTCACCTCAATGTATTGAAAAGTCATCCATGTTCATTCAGTCTTACCTCATTTCCTGATAAAAAGATTGTCTGTCTCTCAAAGCATCTCTCTCTCTTCATCTTCTCTTCCCTCTATTCTCAGCACAACTTAATTCCCGTTGATGAAGACAATCCATGATATCGCTTTTGCATCTCGTAATTATCATTTTCTTGAAAGCATCGAATAATGGCGTTTTATGCTTTAGAGGAGAAATATATATATGTCGACGGAAGCGTTTCTTCATTTTTTCATTATTCACTTTTTATTTCAGTCTTTCTGTTTTTACTTTTGGCTTGTTTTTTTAAATTTACTTTTGGCTTCTTTTTACTATCATCCGCTTTATTCATCATTACTGTACTGGATCATTTTGTATTATGTTTACGGTTTTTTGCATTTGCTTGTCTCTTTGCTTGTCCTTCTGGTTCTTCTTTTTGTCCCCTTGTTCTATGTTCTATATTTTTTTTTTTTTTTTTTTTTGCTTTAGATTCAAGACAATTTTTCCTCATTAGTAATGTTCTGGTATTATAGCCTACAATGGTGCTACCAGTAGGAACAACAAAATTTAAATTTTCTTCGCAAATTTCAGTCGGTAAGCAAACTTGCTTTCGAGAAAAACGTCTACCCATTCATGTGAATTACTGACTTGCGATATACGACCATATGAAATTTTCATTTACTGTATGCAGACAACTGCTTTGGCTTTTCCGAATTCAAAATATGAATGTAAATCTATACTAGTGATTGCTCATTCCACAATCCGTTTCATCTTAATGTAACCTTAAAAGCCTATATATATATATATAGCAATATTATAGCTATATATATATATATCATATATATATATATATATATTTATTTATATATATATATATACATTATCATTTACATATATATGTATTTACATATTATATATATATATAAAAAAACATATCTATATATATATATTATATATATATATATATATCATATATATATAACAATATGTGTCTCTCTATATGTGTGTGTAGGCCAATTATTTTAACCATTTTAACACCGATTCATTTATCACTTGTTCAGCCGTTGACGGAGGGCTGATACATTTTGTGTATCACAATATATAAAGTTCAAAAACTCTTTGAGGAGTTACACAATCGTTTGACTTAACTGATCCAAATCATCTTAAATGGGAGTGGCGACAAAAATCATCAGGGCTAGTGGTAGAAGTCAATGAATATGGATAATACCACAAACCTTTTGTTGACGTGTGGACACTAATCATCCAACCTGACAGCTGTCGGGGCGGAGGGAGGAGCGGAAAAATTGAGTACTACTGACTACCTTGAAGTTTAAAAATTTATCAAATTCATTTGAAATTATAGTATTTTTTTTGTAAATTCCTTGACTGATAAATTATTAATATTTGGCCATAACTTTCTTTTATAAAGCTAGGTTCGGTGATATTACCAGGTGTATTATTAGAATATGCTATCTTTTTGCCCTTTTCATTTGTTGGTATTGAGTGTTTATTTTGATTTCTACCACTGGCCCCAATGATTTTTGTCGCCACTCCCCTTTGACACCTGTCAGTGGTGGATCCGTTGTCCAGACGGTTGTGTATGTTCGTCAGTACTGCGTGTAGTCTATTTATTGTGATTTATAACACTATGTATCAAATTTTTTGAAATAAAGTCGGAACCGGTCAGGACTTACATCGCGTCCCTTATTTTTTCATAGTGATGTGATATATATATATATATATATATATATATATATATATATATATATATATATATATATATTTATAAATATTACTGCTGTTCGCCCTCGATGTATTTATGGTAGGAATATTAGTCAGATTGACCTCAACAGGGAACGTCTCTGTCCCGCAGGTAGGCCAGGCAATTCAAAAATAACGATCACCTAGCAGAGACAGATGGCGTCCTCGCATAGGCAGGGATAGGCTGGGTAGCTCAAAAACAAAAATTTGCTGGTGGCATTAGGGACCTAAACCTCAGAGAGGGTTTTCACCAATAATCTCTAGTAATGGTGGTCTTAAGCTGTCTTTCCCTTTACCCTACGCATTGGCGATGTCTTTGTCAAGGTCGGAGTGCCTGGGGCATCATGTAAAGATGCAGCCAGTCACCTTTGCGGGGAACCAGAGCGAGGTCAGAGAGAGACAGGCCGTGAACGAGGGAGTACACGCGTAGCGTGCCGGAACGGTGTCCTTTGTCCTTTTACCCCCTTTGTTCTCCTCGTCTATATTAATTAGTGAATTGGGAAGACTGCTAGTATCAAGACTCCTGAGTGTCCGTTGTATGCGCAAACGACTCGACGTTCAAGGTAAGTCCGATTCTCGTTCAAGCTTCATTGATTGACTAATAACTTTTCTGTATTTCCGTTTCCTTTGTTTTTCATCCTCCAGCCACCACTTACGGTATATGCTATTGTACGAAGTCTAGATTAAGCCAAATTATTAAATTGTTTAGCGTTAGCCGAATTATCCCAGTAAGACTCTCGGGGATTTAGGCAAGCAAGTCATTTTTAATATTTCTGGTATTTGTTATGCTATCGCCTCCATTGTTTGGGGAGAACCGTTGCGTTTTTTGTATTTAATACCATCTTAAACAAGTAGAGATTTTCTCGTCCGCAGTTGGTGACGTTTATCATAAAGTCTTTATTCCTTGAATATTCTTTGTTAAGGTTAATTACCCTTTAACTGGTGACCTTTTGATTAATTAACATCTGTCTTTGAGGTTATCTCGTGGCTTCAAGAGACAGGTTACGCGCTCTTGGCCTCAGGGCCGTGAAACTTACGCAAATTGCAATAACTGATCAGCCAAGAC
>NC_089766.1:30156818-30183375 GCF_040412425.1 Macrobrachium rosenbergii | reverse complement strand
TTCAGTCACTAGATGGAGTGTGTATCCTTAAATATGTATGATTGCTTTCAGTCACTAGACAGAGTGACTAATTATTTGTAATTTAAGTAGTTTGTTTGTTTCATGGTCCTTGGATGACCGAATATTGTTTACTTTGACAATAAAGTTTTCTATATCCAGTGTGCTTCCTGGATTGGTGATTAACAGTTATTGGATTATTACTTGGATATAAAAGTGTTTATTTGTATTCGATAAGATGTAATTGTTCATTTTATGTTTCGTGACACCAGTGGACTTATTCAAGACAAAGATATAAATTTATTTCTCATTATTTCTTTATAATATTTATGTACATACGTGTAGAATATCTATTGTAATTAAAAGTGGTTAAAAAGTGATTTAATCTATTTTCCCTTTTAAATTATAAACTTTAAAACTGAACCTGGTAAAATAGCACTAACTTAAATATCACTAAGAATATTGTTATGATCTATAAAGTGCTACTTAAATTCTAAAAATATAAATATGAATCATAACAAATGGATGCCTGTCCGGGATATTCTACACGTTGTGTATGTACAGCAATTTTGCTAATTACCTCTATTCTCGAATATATGCGTATTTTTGAAATGTATTGTTTGAACGAAGTTGTGTGAAACGTAAGTGTTTTCATTTTAGTTGACTATTAAGGCTGTTCTGTATTAATTTTTTGCAGCCAAAATACTTTAAGGTTAAGTGAAGTGTAAAATTTAATATTTAAATTTGTTTTGAATAGTAAAATTTATTGTAATTATGGAGCCCTTTGATTTGAATGAATTTGTTAGTCAACCCTCTGTTGGTTATTTGCGTTCGCATATGATACGTAAAGAGGACTGGATATCTATTGCACGTAAATATGAATTTGTTCGAAATGTCAAGAAAACGTGGTGTAAATCACAAGTCAAGCATTTTGTAATAAATAAATTGGTTGATAGTGATATATTAACTGAAGAAGCGTTTGATCTTTGTGATGAAATGAGTTCTGTGTTAGAAGTAAAGAGGTTAGAGTTGCAGTATACCGAGAGAGAAAAAGAGAAAGATAGGAAAGAAAGGTTAGAGCGTGAGTAACGAGACCGAAAAGAGCGGTTAGAACGTGAAGAACGAGACCGAAAAGAGCGCTTAGAACGTGAAGAGCGTGAATATAAGTTAAAGTTAGAACAACTTAAAATTAAAGGCGAAACTGGTGGTGTAGCTCCGTTAGAAGATAGTAACACTAATGTAATTAAGTATTCAAAGATGATTCCTTCCTTCGACGAAAACTCGCCTGATGAATTTTTTCTTTATTTGAGAAGTTGGCAGATAGTTTAGAGTTACCTAAGGTAATATGGCCAATTCTTATTCAACCTGCTTTAAAGGGTGAAGGTCGGTCTGCCTTTCTTGCTTTAATGTTAGAAGAAGGTAAAGATTATGATTCTATTAAGGAATCTATCTTGCGTGTGTACGAACTCACCCCGGAATATTACCGCTTAAAGTTCCATAAATATCGTAAATTTGACAACCAGTCGTATGTTGAATATTCCCATAATATTGTGCGTATGCATGATAAATGGATAAAGTCTGCTGGTGTTTCGAGCATGGATGAATATAGAGAACTAATATTAGTAGAACAATTTATAAGAGTATACCCATTGATACACAGAGGTATTTATTTGAAAAAAGTGCTTCTCTTCAAGAGCAGCAGTACTTGCTGAAAATTTTAGGTTATTAAGACCTCGCAAATCAGATAACCAATCCAGGAAGACACCAAGTAAATCACCTCAAAACTCACCACCAACAAGTCCTTATAAATTATCTGTTAAATCTCTTGGCTCTGGTGCTAGCTAAAGTGTAACTTGTTATTTGTAATAGTAAGTCGGTCTGTATGACTAGATGTCCCAAACATTCTAGGAAGAATGAAAGAAAAGGTAAAGGAGAGAATTTAATTTCTCTTGTTGTGATATAAATGCTGAGTCAGCTGGTGGTGTTGATGATTTCAAAACCATTCTGCTTTGGACGGCGTTTTGGTTACTGGTGATGATGAACATAGTGGGTGTTGTTGTAAAGCTAATGCGGGACACCAGTTCATCGCCAGAGTTTAGTTAGAGGGGCAGTACCTGGGTTAGAAGACTGTCTTACCAATGATAAAGTAGTTAGAGGAGCATAGGTGGTTTGACTTCTTTGCCTCAGGCTAGAGTGCATTTAGTTGTGGCATATTCAAGGGTGATATCTTTGTGGGTATTGTGAGTCTCTTCCGATTCCTGCGTAGATGTTCTTGTTGGAAATGATGTTGCAGGTAATCGTGTGGTACCAGGCAGTAGTATGTGATACTCCTTTGGAAGTCAGCCCTGTTCAGCAGTTGGAGGATGTGGAACGTGATTTGTTTCCATCTTGTGTAGTTGAACGCAGCAGAGGCCTGCGTGGTATTGTTTTGACCGAATCTGTTCCCTAGTATGATGGCCAGTTCAATTCTGTTGAATGTGGTGCTAGGTCTGCATTGAGGATGACAAGGTGAGAGGTGGATTATGTTTAGATTTGGGACAGATTTTGGCTACTCTCTCTATAGTTTTGTTTAATGAAAGTGTTCAACTGATATTCCTACTGTGGTTGGGGAGAATAGTTTTGATACTGGTAGGGAAGGTTGTAATGAAAAGTTGAAATGTATTGACAACATCATGTAATGAAATCGATGTATATAAAATTAATTTCACAGATTTGAAACATGAACAAATTAACGATGTCTCTTTACAGCCTTTGTTTAAGAATGCATTGACAGAAGGAGAGTATGGCAGAATCTACATGTTACTACTTAAAAGCTGGAGTACTAATGAAATATAGAGCAAGTACCGCAGTGGCAACTGCCTCTTGGGAAGTTAAACATCAGTTGGTGGTTCAGCATCTCTGAAAAATGATGTGATGAAAGGTGGCCCATGAAGTCTCTACTACTCATCTTGGGATTAAGAAGACAGCATACAGTATATTGCAATATTTTTATTGGCCTAGCCTTTTGCGTGATGTGAAGGTATTCTGCCAATTGTTACATAACCATATATAAAAAGTAAGTAAGTCAACCAAACACCTAAACCCAATTTTGGTCCCTCAAATGGTCTATAATATTTCCTTTTAAAAAGTAATTATTATTTCCGTTGGACCTCTACAAAAACAAAAGAACATCATCAATGCATATTGACTATAATGTATTCTAAGTATCCAGATATCAGATGCTGTTCCTTTACAGGAATATAACAACTAAGTCTTATTCCACACCTTGTCAGGATTTTACTCAATATGGCATACCTAAAGTTGTTCAAACCGTCCATTAGTACCAATTTTACATCGAAGCTTTTTCAGGATGTTATGTTGGCTATGGGTGTTCACCATTCTATATCTACAGCTTATCATCCAAGGCAGGGAAGGCGCTCACGATTTCACAGATGCTTAAAGAGGCTCTGACTAAGTACAACCATGAACATCGGAAGAAGTGGGATGAGGGACTACCATTTGTGTTGTTCATATAAGACATACTCCTTGAGAAGGTTGGGATATTCTTCTGAACTGCTTTATGGTAGGAGTGTTAGAAGAGTTCATTAAAGGTTTTTATGTGATGTGGCTTGAAAACCACAGATCAGGTAAGAGACTTACCAATATGCTGTTACTCTTAAAAGCAGAATTAGATGAGGCTCAGTATTTGCACATCAGAATCTAATTAGCACAAAAGTGAAAGGTTTGATGTTAAAACTGGTAGCAGAGATTAAAACCAGGTGATCAGAATTTTAATGCTTAATCCCACTAAAAAGTCTTTGGAATGTCGTGAAGGACCCTATTCTGTAGTAGAGAGACGCTGCAATAATGTATGTAAATTCAAAACTACTAGGTAGGAAAGATAGACATCTTGTTGTATGATAGACTAAAGCCTTTTTGTCAGAGGCACTAAAGCCGATAACCAGTTGCACTTGCAGCTGTAAACGTTAAAAATGATTCCGTTATTGTTCCAGAGAATGATTTTCAAATTGTAATGATTCTCACCTCTCCAATTCTGAAGTTTTTAATGAATATCTGCAAAGTTAATGCATTTAGGTTTCTCATCAGTCTGGATGGAACGTTTGCTGAAATCTTTCAGAGATCTGTGTGGAGATGTACCAACCCAAACGAGATCTTTTGGAATATACGATCATTTTGAAAGAGGGAACAACGCCATGCAAGCAAGCGCCCTATAAACAATCCCCATACAAAGAGAGCTATATTGAGAAAAACTCAATTTCTACTGGATAACGACTTGGCCGAATGCTGTGACGCCTTGGTCGTCACCGTGCTTATTAGTAGAAAACCCGATGGATCATTTTCGACTCTGCGCAGTTATAGACAGGTTAATAAACGGCTGTCTAGAAATTACTACCACTGCCAAGTGGATGATTTGATTAATCAGTAAGTTCTTCTAAAGTTGTTACACGTATAGACCTTCTAAAAGGGATACTATCAAATTCCTTTATCACCCATCTTTAAAACCCATTACTGCATTTTGTTACACCCGATGGATTGTTTCCAATATAAGGTTTGCTGGCTTAAAAAATGCAGGACCAGTATTCAGAGGGCAATGAATGATCTTCTAGAAGGGACTTCCAGGAGTTGCAGTTTACTTAGATGATATTGTATTTTATGGGTCATGATCAGACCATGGAAAGTGCGGAAAAAGTATGCTGCGATTGAGGAAGCCACGTTTGACAATAAACCTGAAGAAAAAGTGACTTTGGGCATGCCAAGATACAGTACCTTGGATTACGTTGTGGGAAGCAATGAAGTGGCGCAGTAGATGCCAAGGTGAAGGATATCATTGCCCACCTCACCTGAAGAGAAGTTCAACGATTCCTGGAAATGGTTGGATACTATCAACCTTTTGCAAAAAATTTTTCAGATGTGATGGCTCCTCTCTCACTTCTCTATAAGCAGTAAAAAAATTTAATTGGACTGATGATTGCAAGACTGCCTTTGAACACTCAAAGCGCATCCTGCGGCATCTTGTCCAGTTTGCAAACCAAATTTTAAGCCCTTTCAATTGGGGTGCCAGCGACGGAACAGGAGGCTGTACTGCTACAGGAAGGACAGATAGATCTTGCATCCAGTAATGTATGCCTCATCAGAAGCTCAAACCTCACCAACGAACATGCAATTGTTGAAAGAAGCTTTTGGATTATTGGTTGCATTGGAGAAGTTTGTTATCTCCATTGTTCTCATTTACTATCAACGTCTACACGGACCATCAGCCTCTAACGTTTTTTACAGAATGGACGAAAATCAGTGACTCATGAGATGGTGGCTGATGCTACCAGAATATGATCTTCAAATACCATATTAAGGAAAGAAACAATGTATGTGCGAACATGTTATCACGGAAATCTGCGATGGAGATTGTTACAAATAGTCTTTTCAGTCATCAGATGGTGATGACGACTTTTGTGGGGAAATATGTTAGGTTCCCGTTGTATATTTCTTTAATATTTTGTATTTAATTTTTTTCTCGATCACTAGATGGAGTGTGTATCATATATATACTTCTATGATTGTTTTCAGTCACTAGATGGAGTGACTAATTTGTTGTAATTTAAGTAGTTTGTTTGTTTCATGGTCCTTGGATGACCGAATGTATTTACTTTGACAATAAGAGTTTCTATATCAGTGTGCTTCCTGGATTGGTGATTATGATTGTTATTGGATTATTACTTGGATATAAAGTGTTTATTTGTATTCAGTGAATATAATTGTTCATTTTTGTTTTGTGACACCAGTGGACTTATTCAGACAAAGATATATATTTATTTCTCATTATTTCTTTATAATGTTTATGTACATACGTGTGGAAATTATCTATTGTAATTAAAGTGGTTAAAAAAGTGATTTAATCTATTTTCCATTTAAAATTATAAACTTTAAAACTAAACATGGTGAAATAGCACTAACTAAATATCACTAAGAATATTATTATGATCTATAAGAGTGCACTTAAATTCTAAAAGATATAAAATATGAATCATAACAATATATATATATATATATATATATATATATATATATATATATATATATATATATGTATATATATATATATATATATATATACTATACTCTCTATATATATATATATATATATATATATATATATATATATATATATATATATATATATATATATATATATATATATATATATAATTCAGATTTTCAGTTCTCTCTCTCTCTCTCTCTCTCTCTCTCTCTCTCTCTCTCTCTCTCTCTCTCTCTCTCTCTCTCTCTCTCTATATATATATATATATATATATATATATATATATATATAAATATATATATATAACAATACTATATATATATATATATATATATATATATATATATATATATATATATCTCTATATATATATATATATATATATATATATATATATACTCTATATATATATATATATGGTGACCATAAAGTCATAGTGAATTTTTGCAAAAATTATAAGAATGCTTGAAGTGTCTAGTTTTTCTGCTCTTCTGAAGTTTTATTTAGTATTTATCTTATGAATTGTTTTTCGTAACTTCTGAAACTTAAAATGACTTCTTTCTCAGAACTGCTGTTGAACCATGGCTTCAGCAGAAGAGAAAGTAAACTACATTCTTTGGTTGGCTAAGCTAAAATGTACTCTCGCTGTCCAAAGAAGGTTTACAACCCGGTACTATAAAGAATTTAAGAAAACAGCTTCTTTTATTGATAAACCACGGTCTGGTAGACCATGTGTTTATGAAGGAAGTGTAACATCTGTAGACCAATCTTTTGACCAAGTCGAAAAAAGTCTAAGATGACAATCTTGAGTTAGGGGCACAGATCTTATGCACACAGCTTACTTTCTCTTCTAGAAAAGCCATGGATCAACAACAGTTTCTGAAAAGTAGTAATTTTAAGTTTAAGTATAATATATATATATTTATATATATATATATATATATATATATATATATATATATATATATATATATATATATATATATATATATATATATATATATATATATATATATATATATATATATATATATATATATATATATACTATATATATATATATATATATATATATATATATATATATATATATATATATATATATATATATATAATAAATTAGTCTTACCTCCACAGTATTCTTTTCCAAATAGAAAGTCATACGTATACCGGAATTACAGTAGGTATGATAAATTCGTAAAGTTATCAGTCTACGGTCATAACCATCCCCGTCTCACTGGCAGAACCAGCCCTTTTCAGGGAAACCCTTTCACCCCAACCCCCTTTGGTGCCCTCTGGTGCTAGTGATGTCTTACCCCCAGTGATTCTTTTCGAGATAGTAAGTCATACGTATACCAAGTTTGGTTGAAATTGCTCAATGCGTTTCAGAATCATGCTGGAACATAGGTACATACATACATTCATCTAATTATATATATACTATATATATATATATATATATATATATATATATATATATATATATATATATATATATATATATATATATATATATATATATATATATATATATAAATATATATATATATATTGGATGAATGTATATATATATATATATATTCAGCATGATGAAACACATTAACTAATTTTAACCAAACTTGGCTATCACGTATGACTTACTATCTCAAAATATACTGAAAGTAGAACATCACTGCGCAAAAGCCTAAGGGGTTGGGGTGGAGAGAATTTCTGAAAAACTTCGGTTCTACTGACAGGCTGGTTACTGATATTAGACTAATATTTGCAAATTATTTACCACCAAACTGTAATTTCGAATACGTATGACTTACTATGGAAGAGAATACTATGGGTAACCATTAAACAAGGGGTGGGGTTTGGGAAGGGGAGGAGAGAGAGAGAGAGAGAGAGAGAGAGAGAGAGAGAGAGAGGTTGTTAAAGAGAAGAAGAGGAAAGAGACAGGAGGGATGGAGAAACAAATGAGAGAGAGTGAGAAAGAAGAGAAAGAGGGAGAGGAAGTGTTAGAGGAAAGGGAAAGTGGAGAGGGTGTTAGGGAGAGAGAGAGGGAAAGGACAGGAGGAGAGAGAGAGAGAGAGAGAGAGAGAGAGAGAGAGAAAGTGAGAAAAAAAAATGAGGGGAGACAGAGGTGCAACAGGGGAGAGGAAGTGAGAGAAAGTAGAGGGTGTTAGGCAGAAGAGAGAGAGAGAGAGAGAGAGAGAGAGAGAGAGAGTGGAGGGGGTGTTAGGGAGGAGAGAGAGGGGAAAAAGTGAGAGGGAGAGAAAGTTTATTGGTTGTCATTCATACTTATCCCGGGTTGGTTAGCTAGTATTTGATAAAGGAATAAATAAAACATCAAAAGAACAGAAAAACTAGACATAAAGCTTTCTTATCTTTTATACAGATTCATGTTATCATATGTAGTTACGAAGCTACAAGCAATAAAAATTGCACCCTGACTTTATGGACACCCTGCATAAATACCCATCCAAAAATTTATGCCAAAGCACGTCATGAGACCATTCTTATTTTTAAACTAAAACTATCATATAAAGGAGTATTTATATGAATAGTTAATGTTAATCTATCAATTATTCACCATAACTGGTGCAAATAGCCTTCAACAAATTAATAATGGTCATGTAGTGGTTAAATAGCGTATTTGATAACACCACAAAAGTAAAATAGGTTTTTATCTGGCCGCCAAATGCAAAAAAAATATCATTCAAATATTCACCACTTGATTTCTGGGCCAACATCTTCCCTAGTATGGTTTTATCTGGCCGCCAAATGAAAAAATCGTTAATATATATGTAAATGTCATTCAAATATTCACCATGATTTCTGGGCCTTGAACCTAATGTCTACAATTTTATATATCTTTCACGAGGTCTGTATTAACATTTGTAATTTAAAATAAGGCAAAATATAAATTTCAAAGAATACTTTTTGATGTAATATATGGTATAATCAATGGGTGAAGAAGAATATATATATATATGTATATATATATATATATATATATATATATATATAACATATATATATATATATATATATATATATATATATATATATATATATATATATATATATATATATATATATATATATATATATATATATATATATATTGGTTATTTTAAATTACAAATGTTAATATATATATATATATAAAGATATATAGAATTATAGATATTCAGTTTCATAAGGCCTATAAATCATGGTAAAATATATATATGACATTTTACATATATATTAACGATTTTTGAACTAGGAAGATGTCATTTTTTTCTTATATATTTGGCGGCCAGATAATGCCTATTATATATATTGGTGGTGTTATCCAAATATAGCTATTGTACTATACATATATATATATATTAATTTGTTGATATATATATTGCACCAGTTATATATGAATATATTGATATATATTATATATAACTATTCATATAAATGCTCCTTTATATATATATAGTTTTAATTTAAAAATATATATATATATATATATGACGTGCTATTCATAAATTTTTAGATGTATTTATGCATATATGTCCATATATAGTCAGGGTGCAATTTTTATATAGCTTTATATTATATAATATATATATATATATACATGAATCAGTATAAAAGATAAATAATATATATATACATATATATATATATATATATATATATATATATATATATATATACATATATATATATATATATATATATATATATATATATATATATATATATATATATATATATATATATATATATCTATATATATATATATATAATTTCACAGATTGAGCCTCATTGGAGGGATGAACAAGGGGTTTATATTAGGTTACTGCCTTAAGGCCAACAGAGAATGCCAACCTGTTACAAAATGAAGGGGAAAAGTGGGTAACTTACCTTGGTAGTACAATTATTTAAGTAGTAATGTGAAGGTCGCCATGGGAAATGATTAGCAATTTATTTTAAATTGAATTTATTTACAGAAAAACAAGCAAGGGTGTAATCTGAAAGGCTCATGATACAGCAAGTACTCTCAGAAAAGGAAAAAATGCAATTTGAACTTCACTATAATTCTCAGCCGCTGACGAGTTGATTTCGTCTTGAATGAATAGGCTTTCTTGCGTGCAACGAAAGGTGGGGTGGGGGCCGGGGAGGGACAAACTATTGCTCCCCAGACTGTGTACCAGGGAAGTTTACGTCTATTGTAATGGCAGTACTTTTAAGATGATTTGAGGCACAGGCTAGCAAAACTGGATCGGAATTTCAATCTCCTGGAAAAGAGTTCCAGAATTAGCATGCACTTATACACAAAATCAGTTCTCCCTCATTACTGAACAATGCACCATGGAGGATTTGATTAATTAGCTTAATTGGCCTGAATTAACTCTATGGAGGGAGTAGTTTGTTAAGGTTCTTGATGCTCTACTTAAACACAAGGCAATTCAAGGAATGGTTTTTTTAGGTTGGTCTTTGTGAACAAAGGGAAAGGACAGAAGTGGAAATGAAATGGCAAAAATCTCGGAAAAATAAAGAAAAGAATTTCACTAGAATGAACAGAGGGGTACTAGCGAAAGATTGCTACTCAGACCTACCTTCTCAGGCTTATAGGGGCTCCTGTATAAGATGTAAAAATTGCAGAATGAGCATCATCTGCCGCCAGTCCAGATTGAGAGGAAAAATGTTCGACCCCTCCTCACGAAAGCCAGAGCGTCTCTCCCTGCCCTCTCGTGTTGTTTGCATGAGGCGCTTGGCGTATGTGCATATGTACGTGAGCTGGGCACATCTGAAAGCAAGTCTTAAGCCAGTAAAAGGGTCACAGGGAAAGAGGCCTTATAACTAAGGACCTAAAGATTAAGTTAGCAGCCTTCCTTCGAGGGGCCTACGCCTCTAATGATTATAACCTTCCCTAACCTACGCTGCTCTCACTACCCCAAAATGGGGGGAAATCTAGGAGTGTTCTTTAGCAGGGGGTGTGAGGAGGGAGCCTATTGTCCTAATTTCTGGTCAGGTGTGGAGAGGACTGTTTTCTTGGTTCAAAACAACTTTTGCCCTACCTTGTCCACCATGTTGTTTTGGCATAGCACTAAAATGAGAAGCTCTCTTAATTAGAAATTCAAAATTATTTTCTTGGCTGCTGAAGAGGGGAGGAATGTAACAATGTGATATATATATATATATATATGTGTATATATATATATATAGTAGCATCACTTTTACCTTGGAGAAGGAACAGGATTCTAAACTGGCGTTTTTTAGATATTTTGATTTTAAAGAAAATAACGTTTCAATACTACTGTTTTTAGAAAAAGAACGTTTACTGGTCTTGGGTCAAACTTTTATAGCGGCCCTGCTTTTTTAATTTCAAAACTTAATTCTGTTCACATCTCATACATGCTTCACTCTCACTCTACTGGGCCCTTTTTCATGAAGAAATCCTTTTCCTGCAACAATACTTTAACAATAATTGCTTTCCACACAAAACATTCTATAGAATTCTTTCCAGACTACTGAACAAATCATTCAGCCCTACAGTAAATTTTAATGTCCCTAAACTCCTATATACGCAGGTCCCATTTTCATGATGATAGTTTTAGAAGGGATTTCATTAGGATCGTTCAGAGGTACTTTAAATATTGACATCAAACTCATCCCGAAAAATCCAAAGACAATCGGCTCATTCTTCGGGTTTAAAGATCGCCTCTGCCCTTTGATGTCGTCTGTGTTGTTTATGAATATACTTGTCCCAGATGTAGTCTGGGAACATATGTTGGATCCACCAGGTGGCTTCTCAGGTCAGGGCCGACTCATCAAGGGGGTGAGCTATAGAACTGGATGCCGACTCTCCAATCCAGAGCTATCCTCCATAAGAAATCATGCCACCAAGTGCAAAACACACATAAATTATGATGATTTCAAAGTTATTGGCCAGGCACAGAACCAACAGAAACTGCAGATACTTGAGTCTTTAAACAGTAAACTACTGGTTCCCTCATTAAACACGCAAACTACCTCAATTCCAAACAGGTCATTACTATTTGTACCTCTGATCTTTTTTGTTTTGTTTTTTCTGTATATATTTTTCTTTTACTGTTAGTGTGGTTCTATCGTTTGCATTGTAAGGTGAGCGTCTTCTGCTTTTTTTTTTTATAAGTATATTACTGTCTTTGTTTGTTTCTCTGTTATTGGAAAGAAAAAAAGAATTTTCTTAAAATTAGACAATTTTTATTTTTTTTTTTTGAGGGTTTTGTGATTTTGCTATTTTAATGTGCAGATTTGTAACCATATGTGTCTGTGTGTAACGTGATTTTAAGCTTTGTGTTTATGTATTTAAGTGTGCTCTTGTGTATGTAATTTTTAACAGCCTTTATAGATTTTCAGTGATAATGTTTTAATGTAATTCAGTTTTAGCTGTTCAGTACTTTTATTAATTTATTTAATTTTCCATAGAATTCCCTGATGATGTGATTATGAATCATGAAACGTAGGAAATAATAAAAGGAAGTGTGAATCTCCAGAGTATTCCTGCCCTTGACTACAAAGTGTGTGCATCGAATCTGCCAGATTTGTGCGATATATATATATATATATATATATATATATATATATATATATAAGTATATATATATATATATATATATATATATGGAGAGGACTGTTTTTTTTGGTTCAAAACAACTGTCGTCCGACCTTGTCCACTATGTTGTTTTTGTAACATTAAAATGAGAAGCTCTGTTAATTAGAAATTCAAATTATTTTTTGGCTGGCCAAGAGGGAGGAATGTAACATATGATGATATATATATATTATATATATATATATATATATATATATATATATATATATATATATATATATGATATATATATATAAAATATATATATATATATATATATATATATATATATATGACTTATAATATATATAATATATATATATAATATATGTTTTATACATAACATTAAGCTAGACACTTTTAATTAGGTTTACAAATTATTTGACTTACTCACATAATTATATATATATATATATATATATATATTATATATATATATATATATATATATATATATATATAATTATATTATATATATATATATATTTATATATATGTGTGTGTGTGTGTGTATTGTAAATGTATATGTAAAGTAATGACCATGTGTGTGACATGTGTGTGTGTAATAATAATATATATATATATATATATATATATATATATATAATATATATATATATATATATATATATATATATATATATATATTAATCCTCTTGCAATGTTTTGGTGTTAGGCCATCTCTTGAGAATATAGGAAATCAATATACCACTTAGTTTCAGATGCTTTGTGGCGGTCACATGACAATCCTTTTCCCAGGTAAACTCTTATGAAGCCAAGAAAGTAAATGCCTTTTGGGTAAAATTACGGTAGGAATGAAATTTGCGCAGCGTGCGTTCTAATGCACGATCTTACAGTTCAAGGTATAAATACTGAATAACCTCGTATATGAATGTTTCAAATTGGTTTTAGATGCCAAAGGATCTTTGTTAATAATCACCTTAGTGTAATGCACGATCATGATGCTACTCTTTCAAACCGTTGCTTTGTTAGCTAAGCCTGTTCATCAGAATTTAATAACTTTCATAATTAAAAATAGTGCCTGAAAATAATAATAAAAATTTCCCAAAAATTCAGATATACTAAATTATAAATAAATTACATTTATCTGCCGCAAAACCTATTAAAAATTTGTAATTTATATTGTTTTTTGGTACAATGGTGAGATTACTTTTCAAAGAATGTTTCGGTGCTGATTCACGTCATTTGCGATTCCATAACAAATACCAATTTTATCCAAGACAGACTTTTGTTAAGTTATTCTTCTCCAGATTTGTACATAACTATGTTCATGAAAAGAACACCAGCAGAGAACGCAGTTTTTCAGTCTCATCCAAATATGTTGCATATATCTGACTATTACAAGTACGCCATGAAATTATTAGGACAAGAAGCAAAACTTTATGATGATATTTCACATGCAGACTTTGTTCATAATTTGTAGTTGATCTATGGAAGAAACTTTGCGCATCTTTGACGAAAAGGAAGTTCAGCACTCTGATGCATTTACGACTTAGAAATGCCATAAATTTACCTTTATTCCAAACATAAGCTCGAGGTTCCTGGGTTTACGGGTACAGTCTTACATAATTTGCTAGCTTTTATTTATTAATTTATTTGTTTATCTATCCATATAAATAATTTTTGAATTCTTTCGATTTATCTGTTGGGGTCAGCATATAGGCTTTTTAAATCTGTATGTAAAATAATGACCTTTTGACTTAATAATAATAATAATAATAATAATAATAATAATAATAATAATAATAATAATAATAATAATAATAATAATAATAAATTTTTGAAGAGAGTTTCATATGCTGTGAGAAGAAAGGTCCCAGATAATGTTAAGCGATTCCCATGGGATTTTACTGACAATCAACAATAAACAGGTCAGTAAACTAGCACATGAGTACCGATACTGCTATTTCATGACGGGTAGATTTACAGAAATTTTCACAAATTTTATTTTGATGAGGATCACTTTTCTGACTGATTTCCAAGGTAAGTAGCTATTTCAAGCAAAGTACAAACTGAAAAACAAACAAAAATTTTTCATTACATTTTATATGTAAAATTAATATGTATATATATATATATATATATATATATATATATATATATATATATATATATATATATATATATATATATATATATATATATATATATATATATATATATATATATATAAGTGCAATACTGGTTTGCATACAAAGAAAATCACGTTTAAATCAACTGAACTTCACAACAAAATGTTGAAACTACATGAAAACAAATAAAACTATGTGGAAATGAGACCCGGCGTAACAGTCTTTATTTCACCCTGTCCGAAATTCCCCCCGGGGGAAATATGGTCCAGAATATATTTCCCCCTGCGGGAATTTCGTCCCAGTATAATATTCTCCCCTCTGGGCCAAGATTCCCCCAGCCCCACTACTGTTATAAGAGTATGGCTATGGCGGCGACGTGTAGCAACGACAGCCTGCCGCCACACATGATATTTATCATCACGACTAAATACCTCTTGGGGGTCATTCATTATCTTTGTTATTTACATTCTTTTGTTCATGTTTATACGAAAATCCCCAACGGGCTTGTAATAAACACGCGGCAAAGGTGGATACATGTAGGGGGGAGAAATGGCCTAGAGGGGGAAAAATATCCTAGGTCCAAAATTCCCCCCGGTGAAAACAGCCTGGGATGTTATTCTCGGGGGAAAATCAATGCTTGTCTAATTTTCCCGGGGGGAATTTCAGTCAGGGGGGAATAATTTCCTGCTACACAGGGCTGCTTGTAAGGTCCCTTCTACTCAGGGAGGGTAGTGTCGACCTCCTTCAGTCCCGCTTGCATGATGCCTATATGGTCTGTATAGCTAACACGTATGTCATGGGAATTGAAAGGAATATTGTCTACGTATTCAGGTACACAGACTTCTTGCCAATCTATGACTAATTATGCCCCGTTGGAGGTTGTGTTATTTTTTGCTGCAAAATACTTGTCGCTACTTTTCTAGGGCGTAGTCTCCAGAGAGTCATTAAGAAGTAAATAAAAAATCACCTGGTCAACAGTTCGATGTTATGTGAGAAACGATAACATACTTGGGAGCTTCAAGCCTCCGCCTCTCGCCCATTCACCCTGCTTTTTTTTTTTTTTTTTTTTTTGTGACTAAGGTCCTGATGAAGCCTGTTTTGAAAAGTGCGCAAACACGTCCCACGAGATGCGAGATTTCTAAACTTCAGCTTCTTGATTGACGATATTGGAAGAGGGTGACAAAACTTGGGCAGCCATGGGGACTCCCAAGTTAAACTTAAATGTTGTCTCCAGTTCGCTGCTTGATCGCATCAACAGCACTATTTCTTCAGTTGTTAATCCAGTTTGATGGTGCTCAGTGACATGTAGTGTCTCATCATGGGGGCATTTTAATTGGGTATTATCATATGGCAGACACGAACACAGTAGCCTAACAAGAAACAAAGAAACGACACAGTTCGATGCAGTGCCACTCGTCCACAGGGTCATGGACAGACTAATTACTGACTTAGTCAATTCCGCATTGCATGGTGGGAGGAGGAATACAACAATTATCAATTAGTCTGTTTCTGATGATTTTTTTTTTTTTTTGCACCATTGAAAATCACAGACAAACCATATCTCCTGACACAGGTTGGCATTAGAGAAAAGACATGAATTTCGTCACTACCTTGTTCGCACTTTAACCTCCTGAGAACAAAACCTAGTGTCTTCATGTGCTTGAAAAACAGCAACGTCTGCAGGTGCAGACAGACAGAAACTGGACATTTGTCAATTTTGATATTTCTATGTCACAATAGGCTACCTATTGCCGTATCTCCAGCAACGGAGAAAAAATGCCATGTCTGCACACTGTTGTCATAAGAAATATCCTAGCACGGAGGGGCATCTACGGGCAAGTAGTAATTACGATGCGAATCTCTGTCGTCTTTAAGGTCAGGTCACTCATTACTTGTTCCATGGCATCGGGGTGTATGGTCTTGTGTGGTTATGTCATTCTTTTGAGGACGGTCGCGGACACGTTTATCTTCGGAGGAGCAAGTAATTCTTCATACTGGAGCTGCTGAGCCTTCACACACAGCGACTTGTATCGAACAGCCCAACTAGAGGCTTCCCTATAACGGTCGTTGAGAGAACCACTGAACGTACTTCAGACAACTGGTTAATAAAAAAAAAAATATTAACTTTAGGTTCTATTATTTTCAATAACTTTTCTCATTATTCGGCAATTTTGGAAAATAAAAAAAAACATTTATTACTTTCAAAATTCACCGTTTAAAATATACACCATCTGTCATCACTGTTCACATTACATTTCTGTCAGTTCTATCACAAACTTTCTAAAGGGTTCATATGCACCATCCACACAAAACACACACACACACACACACTCATGAACACACCACACACACACACACACAAACACACACCCACACACTCACAAACACACCATACAAGCACATACACTAATCTCAGACTCCTCGCATAGCCTGATTTAACCCCCAACCTTGTTTCATATCCAAACCATATGCTTATATGCTTCAAGTCTTAAATTCACGAGAAATTTTTCATAGTATCCCATTCTTTATCATGCAATTCCTTCTTGCAGGATAGCATTATGTTATATTTGATCTGAAAATTTTATCATATCGCATGAAACGAAGTGGCATTATGTAATTTTGTCATAACAGACAAAGCGGCATTCAAATGTTCAAAGGAGAACAAACTCAGTAATCAAATAAAGGCCTGGTTAATTTAACACAAATGAAACCATAAACCTTTTTCAGTAATTGTTATGCTAAAATATTTATATTTCTTGCAGGCATGAGTCCACGCACAATTCTCAATCATCTTTTATTCTTTGTCAGTCTGCACATACCATATTTCAGACAGAAACAGAAGTGATCCAGAGATTGCGAACAGGAAAGAGGTGAATCATCGAGGAGAAAATGTTAAATTAATGACAATTCCAGAGGAGTTAAAGACATTTCAAAAAATGGAGGGAAGAGAGGGAGAGAGCCAAGTAGAGACGAGAAAGAAAAGCCATTAAAAACTGCCCGGGACATGAAGGAAGAAGTGAATAAATAGTGACGCAGAACATATCAGAAAAAATGTGACGGGACTAAATGAATAAGGAAGCAGACAAATCAACTACTGAAGTAGGAAGTGAAAATGCAACAACGGAGAAATATATAAAAAAATAACAGAAAAATAGGAATATCAGAATATAGGACACTATAAAATATAAAAAGAATTAAAAGTACAAAAGAATGTTATAATGGAAATGAATAGAGGAGCAAGTTAAGAAAACTAGGAGAAATGAAGGAAGAGGGGTGATTAGCAATTTATTTTATCTAGTGAAAATAAAACAAAATATATTTAATTGTTTCTGACACTTTTCTGTATCTTTATTTTCACTCAGGAACTATTTGCTTCCCTTTTCGGTTTCAAAACCTTGATATTCCCCAGTTTTGGGTACGCGGTGTTTTATCGTTAATTTAAAGAATGATACACCAGATTAAACAGCTTTAATCCAAATTGATTTCTAAAGAAATGCAATAAGAATATTGTTCCAAATTCATTTTAAGAAATGCAACAAAGATATAGTATCCTATGTCATGGCGAGGGGGAATCCTCCATTTTTATTCCCATGGTATAGGTCAGTATTTATCTCTCATGGGTGGTAATATATTGTGCATTTTTATCGCAGAAAAAAATGATGTAGCCACGCCTTAGCAACTGAGAAACACAGAAAGGAAAATTTTTTCCATTTAGTAAAAAATAAATAGAATAAAAAATGCTTCAGTTGCATTTCGACTTCTAAAATAACATTATATTTCATGTGAATACTTTGTCCGTACGCAAAAGTTCTATATATCATTTTTATTTTTGAAATTCGTAAATCTTTAAAGATAGACAATATATTCTTTTCATCTAATGGCATAAGGCCATTTTTCTCTGGAATTGCTGAATATAATTTTACTTACAGTGAGTATGGACGTTTTCAAATAATCGTCAATAGGCTTTCTCTAAAACCGAAGATATGTACAACTTCAAATAGTGTGTTAAGAAATATAATTTTTCCTTCAAGAGGAATTTCGAACGTGATATTTTAAATATGAGAAAGTTTAAATGGTAAATGACTAAAATAAATACGGGAAATTCTACTGATTTTTTTTCATATTTCCTTTTCTTCGGTGAAACAGAATTTGATTTACTGTAACCAGTCTTAGCAGCAGTTTTGATAAGTGGTGTTACGATTTCTTCCATACATTTCTACTTCAGAGTAAATAGATTACATTTATGAAGTAGTTTCAGTCCTAAAAGAGAAAGTTTATGATATCTCGAAATGCCCCAGCAAATAAAGAAGCGTTGTTTATTTGGGAGATGAAGACAAGTGTTTAAAATGCAAAGATATGGAAGAAATAAGTTGTTTTGGATAATTCATTAGCACCTTTTGATAATAATAGCATAAAAGTTTAGTAGAGTCACCTGGAATGACTTTTGCTTTAGGGATTATAAAATCACATCAAAGTCAAAATTAATTTTCTTTTTTTGTTAGGAGAACCTTCAAGCCCTAACCCATCTATCCAAAGAGTCAACTCCGTATTTTTCCGTGTCCTGCAAGTTGGTTGCCTGTAAGCGAGACCTTTTCCCCTTCAATACTGGGCTACATGTTCATGGCGCTAAACCAAAATAAGCTGGGGACATTCAAAACTATATGTGACGAAGATGCCTAGGATCTGGTAGAAAATGGATTTCTTCAGAATTTCACCAAAACAAACATTTTTTTTCGGTGTTGTTCCTGTTGTTTTTACTGACAGAGCATATGGTCTGATAATGACTGCATTTCTGTTATGGTAATTTTTCTCTCTCTCTCTCTCTCTCTCTCTCTCTCTCTCTCTCTCTCTCTCTCTCTCTCTCTCTTGGGATCCGTGTAACATTTACTTGGTCTCTTAAATGTGTAAGTATAAACACTGAAGCACTCTCTCTCTCTCTCTCTCTCTCTCTCTCTCTCTCTCTCATGCTTGACTATTCCTACGAAGCGCTCTGCAGTGTAATTATAGAATTCTGATTTTGTTATGAGCACTCTTTAATATGTGTGATTACATGAAAATCAATAACCTCTTCACATATGGCAATGTTATCAATGTCTTGAGTTTTATTTCTCCGCATTCCTTTTCCATCTCATTTGAAGTTCGGTGAATTATGAACTGCTTTTGTGAAGGAGAAAATCTTTATAAATTTCTTGGTTGCTCAGAAATACTCAGAATTTAAAGCTATGCCTATAATAATCGTCAACCACATCGATAATGGTAAAAAAGGAAATAGAAGAATATCGATATTAAATATATTTTTTTTCAATTTTAAGTAACACTAGGTAACATCTCCAGTAAAAGGATACAAAGAAATTTTATTAGTATGTAATGACGGAAGAACGTTCACCATTTCAGAGAGTCAGAGGACTCGGAGATATGCCACCGATTTTTTCGAGATTTAAAGCAACGAAAAACGTTTCTCTCTCTTTGACCTCTGCTGAAACAGAAGGTGTATAAAGAAGGTCTCTTTTTCCTTCAGTTATTATGGTCATGATTCTGATAGCTTGGTGAACCATGGAGAAAGAAAGAGAGGGTTTAAAATACTATATATATATATATATATATATATATATATATATATATATATATATATATATATATATATATATATATATATATATATATATATATATATATATATAGAAATCATCAACACACAATCACGTGTGGAACAGAAATCAATTTTTGACTCACGTCGGGTTCGATCCCGACGTGAGTCAGAAATTTATATATATATATATATATATATATATATATATATATATATATATATATATATATATATATATATATATATATATATATATATATATATATACTATAAAGTGTAAAGCGAGTGTGTATTGTATCACAAAGATTTGGGAGCAAAGTGTCCTGTTTATCCATGCGAGCGGCGTTTAGTGATAATAGTGGTCAAATAAGTATTTGTACCTAAATTCTTTTCAGTTTTCCCTTCCTTCTACGCATTTTCTACAGGTGGATTCAGTTCGACTGAAGTTAGTGCTGTAAAATATTATAACTTCCTTTGTCCAATTACTGGCATATCAAGAATGGTGCCATTTAAAATTCGATATCAGGTATAAATCCATACCCGGTAACCGTATTAACCGTGTTATGAATTTTTAAATCCCTCCTTTGGAGTTTATGAATGCTTTTATGTTTATAGGATACGTAGAGCACTAAAATGACATTTAGCAATATTTATATTAATGGCGATTATTCCAAAACCTGAAACATCCGTTTTCTCTTTATGTAATTCAGTAATCAAATAAATTCGACTAATAGTTGCGCTCTAGCTGACATATTTAGATAAATAATGAATTCATAATAATTTTCATTTTCGCCTAAATAAAAAGTTATAAATAGGCAAAAATGAATTAAACACACTTTGATCAAAGTAAAAACGGATAAAATTCGAACAGGTACATCAGATGAAATTGCCTTTTCCTTTTTGAACGCTGTGTTCGATCTATCAAAGAAGGAAGAGAAAGACGAAGAACAGGGATTTACATCTCTGGGTCACCGGAAACAGGAGGTTATCCAAAGGATTTGGCAGCTGACGGAGCTGAGAAATAAGAGACGAAAATGGTTTCTCTCCCCTCTCTTTTTTTTTTTTTACCTGTCTCTCTACCTTTCTTTGTCTACTTATCTGTCTGTCTACCGTCTTAGACTTTCTGTCTTAGCACGCTTTTCATCTGTTATTTTTCATATATTCAACGAAACTGAATACTGTTGGGATGAATATCAACCATGCCAAAAATATTCGGTCTTGCTCCTTGCTGAGTTTGCCTAGAATTGGCCGTTGAATCTCAGTGGGTATATATGTAGAATTTTCTTATTTTCTGTAATTTTTCAGTTAAATGAAGGTGATTTGATTTCCTTTTTTACCAAATCTTCGGCTAATCTCATTCATTTTGTTATTAAGGTTCTGATATTTCTCTTATTATCACTCAAGGAGGAGAAATATAGCAGCAGTATTAAAATGCTCTCCTCTATAACTATAATGGTCATCACCATTCTTAATTTTTATTTGCTTCACGTTTTACTTTTTTGCAATTACTTTTTAAAAATGATAACTAATTTACCTTTCACGAAATAGTAACAACATTTCATCACTGTTAATTTCATAACTAGCATTAAGGTAACACCTAAACAGATATATACTCTGTAACTGATCAAAACAAGCATAATGCAAATTTTTCAATTCATCATAAGATGGGAATAATTTCAGGAATCGCATTTTTTCCTTTTTCTCTAACCTTTAGTTTGTTTGTGGAAAGTTTGAAGTCCTTAATATTTAGTTTTTAATGACCATATGTGTATTTAATGAGTGTGCACTCGTCCAAAATAATTCTGTCTGTTATCCTTATCTCTTAGTATTTCCTTCTCTCTTACATTCCATGTCATTTAATATTTTTCCAGGGACATGCTGCTCAAGCCCCAGTTCCTGATAGAATACTATTTGTTCATTAAATTCTACACTTTTTAAAATACTTCTACATTTTTGTTTACCAAATACCACGTAAATCGGCATGTGGTCAGTTCTTCTCTATGGAACAACATTGTCTCCGTCCTTCTCCAGTACCTTTGATATGAAATAATTCATCAAAGAATATTTTACACAGAAAGTAGTTTATCGACGATGACGCTCTTTTTGTTAATTTGTTCGTAAATTTACCATTTCCCGTCATCCTCTTCCTTCGTCAGTGAGGACAGTATCTTATACTTGTCAGTATTTTGATCTTATATCGGCCCCTATTATACCTTCACTCGTTCTCTTCAAATGACCAACAAGAATGTCCTTTTCGTTTATCCTGCTCTTTATTGAAGCTTGCTTACTCTGTTTTTGTCATTACTTTTCTTTTTTATCACAATATCATTTCTCTTATTTTTATAATCACTAGCTTTCACCATCTGTCCGTTTTCACTTCTCGCCAACCCTTTTCTTTCATGTTTGTATGAATACTCCTTCACTGTGAATTAAACTTCTGTCTTCGACTTTGGTAACCTCTACCCTCTCAGTTGTTTCTTGTATTTAAGTTCTTGAGCAGTTAACACACATACTCGTCGTTCGTTGGCTATCATTTAATTATTTTCAGTTAGAACATCAATTACGATAATTTGAAGAGACTTTGAGCTTTGGCAGTGCAGGACACTGCCTTTATTTTTAATGGAAAATCTTATGTGCAACATGATGGCATGGCTATGGACAGTCCTTTAGGCCGAGTCTTTGCCATTATTTTCACGTGTGAAATGGAGGATCGGTTGCTGGACGATTACCCTCTAGCTAATCATCCTCTTTTATACTGCCTTCACGTTGATGATACGTTTATTCTTTTTAGAGACAGATCGGGCGGATTCCTTCTTACAATTTGCTAATTCAGCACGTCCTAATATCAAGTTTACAAACGATTATGAAAAAGATAATAAGCTCTCTTTTTTTGACATAGAAGTATCACGTAACACAGATGGTTTTTACACTTCAGTTTTTAGAAAAAGACGTTCACAGGACTAGGTACATATTTTTACAGATTTTACAGTTTTAAGTTTAAATTAAACGCTTTATATACTCTCTTCCACAGAGCTTGTTCCGTCTCCTCTGGCTGGTCCGAATTTCACCAATAGATAACTTTTGTACAGCAATACTTCCTGGAAAACTGCTATCCAACGAAGGTTTTCTTCAAACACCTATATTAAGTTTCTAAATAATAAATTAATAGCGAAAAATAACAGACCAACTGCACAAAGAATGCCATTCTTTGCCAGTATCCCATTTATCAACAATAGAGCGTTTGATACCCAAGTTAACAGATTAATACGAGAACATTGTCCAGCCTTAAAATGCCAATTAACCAGAACAAACCCATGCTATTGGGTCCTTATTTAGATACAAGGCTTCAGTAAATTCACCTGCAGTAGACTGTCTCTAGGTTCATTCTAAACAAATATTATCATCTTCCAGTTAATTTATGATCGAAATGAAGCATTAACATTCATATGTTTCTCTTGGCTCCCTGTGCATAAAGTGGAGTGTAGGGTGCATATCTAACTAGCTGCTGACGCTAAGAACACAAGGGGGAAGGAGAGCAATTCCTAATTTCCAAATATAAGGTCCATCGGTTCTGTACATAATGACAGACCAATTATTTTTTTTAAATGAAGCGAGCAGATACTTTTGATTTAAACTTTTTTTTTTTTTTTTGCTATGACTTGTCTCTTCTTGTGATTTCAAGAATTTTTTTTCTCCATCACTAACCATTACATAAAAGCTAAAACGCTCATTCTTTGAAGTGTTTCTCGTCATAATGTGGTTCGGATCCCACAATAAGCTGTAGGTCCCGTTGCTAGGTAACCAGTTGGTTCTTAGTCGCGTAAAATAAATCTGATCCTTCGGGCCAGCCCTAGGAGAGCTGTTAATCAGCTCATGGTCCGGTTAAACGAATATATACTTACTTTTGAAGTGTTTCATGACCGTCAAGAAGTCTTTATGGTCAACGGTGTTTCCGGTAAAACAGAAAAATGTACTGCTCAGTTGTTTCATATACAGTATCTACTGAAGACAGAATATTAACTTATTATTACTTTTACAAGTTCAGTGCATGAATGAGGAAAACCAAAGACTGCATTTGAAGACTCAAGTCACACTGCAATGTTGAGACCAAATATCATCAGCATATCGAACATATTTTTAGATTCCAATATCTTTATATTCTCAGTGACAAATATTCCTGTTCTTACTATGATCGCTTTCTTTCCTTAATTTTTTCTGTTTTTCGATTAATTATAAAAATCATAATGGAGTAATGAAATACTGTCTTGAATGGTAAGTGTTCTCGTCCTTACATTTCCTTCAGTGAAAATCACGTTTAACGACATATTCGAAAACTCTTTTCTTCAAGTATTTTTGCGTAAGAATATTCATCTCACTATATTTCCATTTGTTGAAACTTATGGCAATAAAGAATTGAGTTGATCCTCTTTTGTTCCTGTAGTAATCAGATCAAACTTTTTTCTTGCTGCTTGATTCTTTAGTCTTTCCAAGCAAGGCCCCTTCCTCTTTTTCCGGCTCTCAGCTACTTTTGAAAAAGATTGTAGAATAATGTTCACTAGTAAATGAAGTCAGAGCTACATTGTGCACAGTACTATATAACTCTCACCGAGGATATCATGACCTCTTTTCTTTTAAGCTGATTTTTTCTTCTTGCATTTTTTCTTGAAACTGACTTCAGAACGAAAAAGTCTTGTAACGCAGTCTTATGAATGGGTTGTAGATTTAGGGAAACTACAACTTGCTTTCAAGATTAATTCTAACTGTAAGCAATGCAGATTTCTATTTATACTTAATTTTTATTGTTTATGAAAAAAATCTACGCAACTAAATGTTATGTTTAATATTTATGCAATCATAACTTGAAGTTAATATCATATATATGCCAATTTTAACGTCAAATATTTTGACCTAATTGTTATAACATATTTTCCAATCCATCGTAGCATAACTGCATTCAGCTTCAGGGAGAAATTTATTTTACATTTTATACTTAGTTTTTTCGATACTCATTTTGTTGTTGGTATAATTCTAAATATTATGAATCAATTTTGTTTTTTTGCAACTTGTTTCAGGTTGTATCCTTTCTAATTAGAATACCATAACCTCCAAAACCCTATATATTCTAATGAACTATCCTTCCTTTCTTAGTTCTGTGTTATTCTTGTATGAAACAGAATTCACGTTGTTACATCCGAAATCTTTATTAACATGCAACGTTCATCCATGTTTCCGTCGTAAAGAATATCCTCACAAGCTATATTACATCACTGTTAGGGATGGAATTTAACTTTACTTATATCGATATTCTCCAGTTTGACTTCAAACTTAGCTACAATAGAAGTTTTAATTTTCATTGCAATTGCTATTGTATGTAATGCAACGTAAAAAATTAAGCATACGACTTACAGAGGCGAAAGAATTAGATGCAAGGATTATGATTTATTAAATAACAAAAAAATAAGAAAAATGGCAATTTCGGAAGTCATTTTATGTGCATTTTTAACTGACACAGTTAATTCTTGAATTTTCGATTTCTTCATAATTTTTAGTTACGTTCACCACATTCATATATACATATATGTACGCATAAACAAATACACATATACATACACACACATATATATATGTGTGTGTGTGTGTGTATGCACAGATCTCTCACTTAATCCTCCTCTTCAGGCGGATGGAACTTTGCTGAATAAGTTTAGTTGCGTATATTCTTGGATCCTTTTGTTAAATATATGGCACCAACACTGTCATGGCATCCTCTGTTAACTGAGCATCTCTGAGGCTCCAACTGATTTTCTTTTAAATCAGTTGCGTTTTTATATAAACAATATTTGATTACAAGAAAAGAAGCTGCGATAAAAAAAAGGGTGTTATTAAGCTAAAAGGCATGTGATTTCATTTGAAAAAATAGATGGACGTAGAAAGAATATTCCATATTTCGTGGTTCATTTGTTGCATGAAGTTCTTTCTTGTCCAACGTGTGCCTTAAGAACTGTAAATAATAAATATTGAAGTACATTCAGAACCACGTGGATCCAGATTTTAAGGACACAGTTCCGATTTCAGTGTCTGTCGTGTTTTTGTTTTTTTTTGTTTTTTTTTTTTCTAAAGATTATTTTGTCGAAGTTTTTCTTTTCGGGTCCAAATTTCACATTAATTTCTAAATAATATAATTTAAAATCTGTGAAGGACGTCTGATTATTTCTTTGAGAACATTTCTGATATATCGA
>NC_089766.1:30126818-30154318 GCF_040412425.1 Macrobrachium rosenbergii | reverse complement strand
TTTTCTGAATCTTCTCCGTTCTTCCAAATTGAGGTGATGGACAAAAAAACCAAGATTAACTCTTTGTTCCATTTACTAAAAACACAAGACCACAGCTGTTCCGTCACTCGTCGTGACCTCTTCAAAGTGTATAATTTGGCCACAGCGTCCTGTTGCTTTGTTACAATGTGCTGATGGATGTGTAGCGTCCGAAACAATAATAATTAATACAATAAATCATTGTAATAACAATAAGTACAAAATAAACAATTTTAATTAATTAAAGTTATAAAACTTGCAATGCAATAAAATTGATAATTGATAATAAAAACATAATTAACTTTGTGAAAAATAATGAAAACAAAATCACGTGCTCTGGTGGCAACAAACAAAACAGAAAAGGAAATGCAGGTATACTGATTACGGGGATAGGAGGAGTGGAAAGGGGGAGGAGGGAGGAGAGAGAAAGCGTTTGATTTAAGAAAAGGTGTTGTTGCCGGTGTCACGGTTGTTTCTTATGTTAGCGTTGTTTATGGTGTAGGGCGGCTGCTAGATGGGTGTCATCTTTCCACTTTTAGCTGTCTGTTCAACGTAGGTTTGTGTAATAAAATGCAAACAGATTCTGCTATGATTAACCTATGGCGACTATGCTCTGTGTAGATGATATCTGTATTCTCCACTATCTGTTGTGTCGTAGGTTTGCAGTTGTGATGGGCCTGTAGTCGTCTTTTTAGTGTGGTGGAAGTTAGGCCAACGTACGTTTTTTCTGAGGACTGGCACATCCAATGTGGGCAGGTAAAGCGGTAAACGACGTTGGTACTGTCTTCCTTGTCTGGGTTCACACTGGTATTATTTCTCATTATGGGAGAAGCTGTCAAATTCGGTTTGCAGTAAACGCGTACATGGACCTGTTCGAAGGAGGCTTTGGGTGTTATTCCTCTCTTAATGACGTTGGTGATCGCCTTTTTCTCTTCCTCGAATCTAACGTTGTATTTAGTTCGATGATAAATGATGATATTTTTATCGCCATCGCTGGTTTTTTGTTGTCGTTGGTGTAGAACTGTTCTATTCTTCTTCTTATTACTTCTTCGATCAGTTGATCTTAAAATCCATTATTTGTCAAGAGCTGTTTGACTCTCTCCATTTCAAGGTGGGTCTCGCGCCATGTGGAGCAGTGGGTTATAGCTCGCTTTATGTAGGCATACACTACCGATCGCTTGATGATTGACAAAAGTCGTTGTCTCGACTTGGTCCAAATAGATTTTAACGACAAAATAAAACTTCCGTACGATGAAAACATCCAAAAAAGCTACAGGACATCTCAGGTCTAATAATCCTTTTATTTTCCATTATCCTACATCCATCGTGAGCCAGCTTATTAACGAATACTTGAATAAAAATGGGGAAGAAGCAGGAATTTACAAGACAAAGGGAAGAAATATACTATAAAGGTCCCACTCACAACAGACAAATAGATTTCAACAACAAAATTAAGCTTCCGTACGATGAAAACATCCAAAAGGCCTCCGAACAACTCAGGCCTAACAATCCTTTCATTTTCCATTATCCCAAATCCATCGGGAGTTCGCTCGTTAACGTATACTTAAATAACAAAAGGGAAGAAGCCGGAGTTTACAAGATACCGTAGTAATTGACAGACACGACCGTACGAGGGCGAGACAGGTAGATCGCTCCGCAAAGAATAACAGAGCACAGCGATCAGCATGTTACGCTTCGGAGAGTTCCGGGAATTCTTCTGCATATCAGAAATACAGGGGTACAGTGGAATGCCATTAACTGGAGCGGGGCGGAGTTGCCTTCAAAAGTAGCTGTCCGTACAAAGTACATGATGAAGGAATCCGTTATCATCAATCAAAACCAACAATATGAACCTGTCAGGAGGACATTGGAAATCAGATGACATCGACACCTTAATCCTCAAACACCCTCATGAAGAAGATGACCCAAGAAACGCGACTGCCAGATCCATCGCCAAACGGAAGCTAATGAGGTCAAAAACCACTAGGGAATTTGGTCATTCTCCTCCTGAAGAAACGCCACCTCCATAACATCGGAGGCCTAGGGCCACACCTTTATGTTTTTAGCAGTATGTATACCATTGTGAACTTTCCAATTCCGTCCATATTCTTACCAGTGAACAGGCACAGGCTAAAAGTCAGCCATATGGCTTAATGCTTTAAATAGTGTATAGGCTTTATTATTTTCTTTATGTCTATATATATATATATATATATATGTATATATATATATATATATAATATATATATATATATATATATATATATATATATATATATATATATAATATATATATATATATATATATATATATATATATATATATATGTATATATATATATATATATATATATATATATATATATATATATATATATATATATATATATATATATATATATATATATATATATATATATATATATATATATAGAGAGAGAGAGAGAGAGAGAGAGAGAGAGAGAGAGAGAGAGAGAGAGAGAGAGAGAGAGAGAGGTGAGAGAGATACTTGTTTCGATATCTATTTTGATTGGATCATTTTTATGCAGATATTACCTCCCGTCTCCATTCCATCAATCACATACACATATGGTAAATATATAAAAAAAAAACTGAAGAAAATCAGTGGTTTAACAATCTATATTTTGAGTACAAAGAAAACTAATCCGGCATTTTCCTAAGAGCTGAAATAAGCTCATGGCAGATAAGATGTCCAAAACCAATTTTGTGTATGTGTGTGTATCAAAAGCGAGAGAATTTGCCCCAGGTCACGAAAAATAAATACCCCGAAGATTTTTTCATCTTGCTATTGAAAGAAAGGTTTTTCTTGAAACATCTGCCTCCCAAGTGCGAAAGAAAAGTAAATGAGAGACTACGACAAACAATAGATTTCTCACGGTCGAAGAGCCTCATCTCAAGAGCAATATCCATAATTATGTGTGTGTGTGTGTGCGGTTGTGTGTGTGTGAGAGCGAGAGAAAGAGACAGAGGAAACAGAGAGAGACGCAGGTGTAGTGTGTCTGCTTGTCATCGAAGGAGAATAATTGGTAGAACACTGTCAAAACAAAAGAAAATTGTGATATATCTCTCCACAAGTCATGCTAAATGTTTCACAGCCAAACCTAACTGACTAAATATGTCATCTGGTATATAGATTCTTTGTTATAGCTCAGAAAATGTAAAAATTGCTCCTGTTTAGTAATTTAAGAAATGTCTAATCTCGCTACAAAAATTCTAGTCATCTGCTTAGAAGTATGCTTTTTGCTTTTTTTTTTTTTTTTTTGAACTGTTGAGGATCACAGATAGTTAGTTAGTTCATGCCTTACTATATTTCTCTCAGATCGATAAAAGGCGGTGTCACTTTTGCTTTTACAACGTTTCCGAAGTTATTTTGACTAAAACTTTCGAATTAGTAAGTTGGTAAACAATGATCAGTCTTCTTTAAAACAATATTCAGGCTTCAAAGTTCAGTTAAAAATCAGTTCCTTGATTCATATTTAAAAGATCTGAACTAGAAAACACTTTATACATGTCATTTGTGGCTGAGGTCAAACAACTGCTGTGCATCCGGGTGGGACCAAAAACTTCCAAACCATCACCCACCTGGATGAAAACAACCTTTTCGTATATATTGTGCTCAGAAGAGACCAAAGTGTCTATACCAAAATGCACACTAAGGAAGCAGCGTTCATAAAAATAAAAAAAAAAAATCGACAACGAAAACAGACAAGTGAACGTTTTGTGTTATTCAGAAGAGAGTCGACCAGTTTCCAGAAGAGTAGCTTCAGAACAACGCTAGTTACTCAAGTCTACCAAAATACATATTTTTTCTTTCTGTATTTTTGAACGCTGGAGCCTACAAAAACATCTAGAATGGTTTGCTATATAAACAGGAACGAAAAAAATGGAAACTATAGTGAATTTGGGATCCTGGGTCATATATAAGATTCCAAGGTGAGTATTAAAGAAAAAGTCACAGAAACTACAAATCCAAGAAAGGCTGACGTCTAAAGAGTAAATGTAAAACGTGAAGCCTTTGTTGAGATACAAAGCCACCCACGAAAATAAAGTAGAGGCTGAAAGAGTTCATTATAAAAGGGAATGAGACCCCTTACTACGTAGGTAAAGAAAAAAGTGAAATCCACAAAACGTTTTTAACTCGATGATGTAACAACCCAACTCAGGGAAAACCTTCATAATACGAGGAAATGCTCCAGACAAGGATCAATAGTCTAACTGATACCGAATCAGCAGAATAACAGATAGAAAAAAAAAGAAAGAAGAGGCTCTTCAAGGGGGCATAATAATGCATATTAATGATTTCAGAGAAAGGAAACTTCTAGACAAGAAAAAACCTATACCACCAACAAGCACCAAGAACCTTAATAATATTCCAAAGAACCACAAGGAGGATTTGACCATCTTTACGGAAAATAGGGAACAATGTGTGTGTAACAATATATCTCGCCACATTGTTCACTGTTTATCGGGTAGGGAAAAATTTGCCATTTGTTCATGAAAAGAGAGACACCATGGCAAGAAATGTCAGTCATTTTATTGTGCACAATGTCCACGAAACAGGAAAACTGGAAATATTTGTATTTTATCTAACTTATACAATAAATATCTTTAGAATTATGAAAATTTTCAAAATACCTTCCTGTTCACTTGTATGATTTATGAATTTATCTGTATTTATGTACACTTGGTAAAGTCGAAGTCGAAGTAAACATAAAACCTGTAAACTGTAAGAGCAACAGCTATTAAATTGTCAATAAGTAATCTGTTTGCACGAAGCAACATCGTCCTCACAAAGAAGTCTCGGTTTTCATGCGAATTTTTTTTTTTCGATATGTGCACCTATTCTGCCTGCAGTTTTTTTAGTATGTAGAATTAGCACTGTCATTTCCTCCTCTATTGACTGAACCTCTAAGTTTCCCTTTCATATGTTGTCTATATATACAGTGCATTAGTACACGAAAAAGTACGGCGATAAAAATGCATAATCGGAATTGATAAATGGATGCAGTTAGAGAAAGAATATTGCATGTTTTAGAGTTATTTTGTTACAAGAAATTCTGTCCATCCCTACATCTGTCTTAAAAACCGTAAATAAAAAAAAAGCAACAAAGTTTTTTATAATATATCCAGAACCAAATGGATCCAAATTATAAGAATACGTTTATGATTTTGAGGAGTTTCAAAGTTATTTTATTGCAGTCACAGGGAATCACTCCACATTTTCATTCATTTCAAAGTTAGGTCCAAATTTTACTTTAATTTTAGAACAAACCCTTAGAATTTCATGTTGATTTAAGAAGTATCATCGTTACGTTGTGAGCTTGTCTGATTTTTTTATTTGTTAATTTTTTTTTTATTTAGAAATAAACATTCAGCTTACATGGCATAAAATAGGACACATTTTTCATACTCTTCTGTTCTTAGTTTCCTTCGTTAATTAAGGGAAAGTTTTATATTACAAGGAGAGCATTCAAATTAAGATGTTAATTTCATATCTCCTCTTTCCCAGGGGCAAATTAGGCAAAATCTTAATAGTGAAGTCACGTTTCTCGTCTTTCCGTCTTTTCATCGAAATGAAATGGAACATCAACGGAAAAAGTTTCGCGGTTCTTGCATATTGGTATTAAATCTCTCTCTCTCTCTCTCTCTCTTCCATCCCGTATAAACACAATGAAGACTATTTTTCGTAAGTGGTTGCTGGAAAAATGCTATCTCGTTAATAACCAGAATCATGTTGATCATTTGTCTTTTTTACACACACATATATATATATATATATATATATATATATATATATATATATATATATATATATATATATATATATATATATATATATATAATATATATCCACTGTAAGTTCTGATATTATGTCTTCGCTGGTTACATATCAAGAGATATATATACTTATTATCAACTAAAAAAATTATATATCGGTATAAATATATGAAAATATATTATTTCGTCCAGGTCCTGAGTTCTTGTATTCAAGGATGTTTAGAAGCACGATTGATTATTATCAATAAAAAAATTGGTGATATGATAAAAATTAAAGAGCGAATAGATATTGTGGATGTTTGCTTATGATTGAATATGAATCACGATGATGTGATAAAAAAAGTCATATTACGTGGTTAGCATGGCAGAGGTGAATATCGCCTCCAAATACAAACACCTGAGTTCGACGGGCGATTTGTATATGGGGAAGACGATATCCACGTATACACTTGCTGGCCGCGTGGGTTAAAATGCGTCCACGGTAGTCCTGAGTTCTTGTCTTCGCTGGTTCGAGCCCACGAGACGACGAACTTATTATAAAAAAAAAAAAAAAATTCCCCTTCGGTAACATATATGAAAATATATTATTTCCGAGGTAGAGCGAATTGGATATTAAAGGACGTTTGTAGCTTACTGATTGAATATGAATCACGGTGATGTGATAAAAAAAAAGTCATATATATGGCTGCGTGCGATAAATATATATATATAGGGTGGGTGAATATATATCCAAATACAAACACCTGAGTTCGACAGGCGATTTGTATATGGGAAGACGATATCCATATATACCACTTGCTGGCCACAGCGGTTAAAATGCGTCCACTGTAGTCCTGAGTTCTGTCTTCGGTGTATTCGAGCCCACGAGACGACGGTAGAACTTATTATCAAAAAAAAAAAAAAACTTCCCTTCGTAACATATATGAAAATATATTATTCGGGAGTGATATTAAAGGACGTTTATATTTGATTGAATATGGATGTGATAAAAATTAAATATATATACAATATGGTTATTTATGGGTGAATATCGTATATATACAATATATAGTTATATATATATGGAAGATATATATATAAAATGTATATAATATATGGTATATATATATATATATATATATATATATATATATATAAATATATATATATATATATATATATATAATATATATATATATATATAAAATTTGTGTGTATACTGTATATACTATATAATATATATATATATATATAAAAAAATATATATATATATATATATATATATATATATATATATATATATATATATATATATATATATATATATATATATATATATATATATATATATATATATATATATGTGTGTGTGTGTGTGTGTGTGTGTCTCTGTGTGTGTGTGTGAATTTCTTTGAATTTATGGCTTTTTGATTGTTGATCAATTTCTTATTAGTTTGACAATATTTTCTGAATCTTCTCCGTTCTTCCAAATTCAGGTGATGGACAAAAACCAAGATTAACTCTTTGTTCCATTTACTAAAAACACAAGACCACAGCTGTTCCGTCACTGTCGTGACCTCTTCAAAGTGTATAATTTAACACAGCGTCCTGTTATTTTTGTTACAATGTGCTGATGGATGTAGCGTCCGAAACAATAATAATTAATACAATAAATCATTGTAATAACAATAAGTACAAAATAAACAATTTTAATTAATTAAAGTTATAAAACTAAAATGCAATAAAATTGATAATTGATAATAAAACATAATTAACTTTGTGAAAAAATAATGAAAACAAAATCACGTGTTCTGGTGGCAACAAACAAAACAAAAGGAAATGCAGGTATACTGATTACGGGGATAGGAGGAGTGGAAATGGGGAGGAGGGAGGAGAGAGAAAGCGTTTGATTTAAGAAAAGGTGTTGTTGCCGGTGTCACGGTTGTTTCTTATGTTAGCGTTGTATGGTGTAGGGCGGCTGCTAGATGGGTGTCATCTTTCCACTTTTAGCTGTCTGTTCAACGTAGGTTTGTGTAATAAAATGCAAACAGAATCTGCTATGATTAATCTATGGCGACTATGCTCTGTGTGGATGATATCTGTATTCTCCACTATCTCTTGTGTCGTAGGTTTGCAGTTGTGATGGGCCTGTAGGCGTCTTTTTAGTGTGGTGGAAATTAGGCCAATGTACGTTTTTTCTCGGAGGACTGGCACATCCCCTCTGGGCAGGTAAAGCGGTAAACGACGTTGGTACTGTCTTCCTTGTCTGGGTTCACACTGGTATTATTTCTCATTATGGGAGAAGCTGTCAAATTCGGTTTGCAGTAAACGCGTACATGGACCTGTTCGAAGGAGGCTTTGGGTGTTATTCCTCTCTTAATGACGTTGGTGATCGCCTTTTTCTCTTCCTCGAATCTAACGTTGTATTTAGTTCGATGATAAATGATGATATTTTTTTCGCCATCGCTGTTTTTTTTTGTTGTCGTTGGTGTAGAACTGTTCTATTCTTCTTCTTATTACTTCTTCGATCAGTTGATCTTAAAATCCATTATTTGTCAAGAGCTGTTTGGCTCTCTCCATTTCAAGGTGGGTCTCGCGCCATGTGGAGCATTGGGTTATAGCTCGCTTTATGTAGGCATACACTACCGATCGCTTGATGACTGACAAAAGTCGTTGTCTCGACTTGGTCCAAATAGATTTTAACGACAAAATAAAACTTCCGTACGATGAAAACATCCAAAAAAGCTACAGAACACATCAGGTCTAATAATCCTTTTATTTTCCATTATCCTACATCCATCGTGAGCCAGCTTATTAACGAATACTTGAATAAAAATGGGGAAGAAGCAGGAATTTACAAGATTCCGTACAGCAATTGTAATGAGATTTCCGTGGGGGAGACGGGTAGGCCCATCTCGCAAAGAATATCCGAGCACAAAAGATCAGTATGACATTCTTCAGAGAGTTCGGAGATTTTCCTACATATTAGCTATAAACCCCATACCATAAACTGGAGTGAGGCAGAGCTGGTTTTCAAAAGTAGTTGCCTGTACAAAAGGAAGGTGTTCGAATCTGCTATCATCAATCAAACCAACAATATGAACCTGTCAGGAGGACACTGGAAATCGGATGACATCGAAGGGTTAATCATCAGGCCTCTTCTTAAAAAGGTTTTTCAGAATATACGACCGCCAGACACATCGCCAGACGGGAGCTAACGAAGCCAAAAAGCACAAGGAATACCTAATTTCCGTCCTTCCTGGGTCAGTGGCCTACATCCCAACGAGACTTACTGCCACACCTACATATGTGTTTTTGTATGTATACCCTTGCATCCATCATCTGTCCATATTTTACCAGTGAACAGGAGCAAAAAGGCAGTGCTCGAAATATATGCTTGAAACGTTCATACAGTGTTTCGATGGGCCTTTTTATCTTCATATTATACTGTTGTATTACAGTAAAGACATTCATATATACAGATGCTATATATACATATATATATATATATATATATATATATATATAATTTTTTTTTTTTTTTTTTTTTTTTTATAAGTTTTTAAACAACTGTGTAAACCTTTTATTATAGGAGAATGTGGATGATACTTTTGCCCTATTTAAACATTCGTGGCAATGTCAATCTTTTCTAGATTACGTTAACTCTAGACATCCAACATTAGATTTACTATTGAGCAGTGAGACCGAGAATACACTAGCTTTTCGCAAAAATCACCATGCTTATAATTTTAGTACATCAGTTTTTAGAAAAAGTACTTATACAGGCCCTGATATAATTTTATAGTTCGTGTTTTTCTTTTAAAAATTAATGCCATAACGACTTAGTTTTAGAGCCTCCGTAAATCCACTTGAAATTGAAATAATATTTCTTTATAACATAGTTTAAGATTTTAGCACGTAACTTTACTGATTCTATTGTGAAATGTAATGTTCCTAAATTGACTAAGATACCATATACGCACTTCGACTTTCTTTCAATTTAATACCTATGATAATTAAGATTGGCGGCTTTTTTTAATTATAAGGACAAGTACAGACCTTATGAAGTCCAATATTATTTACAAATTTGAATGCCCAAGATGTCTTGGTAGTTATGTTGGCTCATCAAAAGAGAATGTTGCAGGTCCGTTATTATAAAGGTTTGAGCTACAGAACTGGCTTTAATAGATAAAAAACATTTTTCCATCCTGGGGAACTACAAACAATCGGTTACTTTAACGACCCTTGAGTTTTTGTTTATTAAAACTCTGCACTTGGTGCTATTGATCAGGTAGACTTTCTTTTTTACTTTTTTATGTATGTTGTAATTTTAAATGTTTTTTTAATTTAGCTTTTTATTTTAAATTGTGTGTAAACCTGTTTATATATTTCTGGCACAGGAATTTTTCATCCTTCAAGCAGAGGATTTAAATGTGTGTTTTGACATTGCCCATCTTTGTCCCCATCTCGAAACATATGGACGCACTTGTTCATGCATCTATATGGTTTTCATTATTTATTTTTAAAAGTGTAAGATATAATTTTTTTAGTAATGTTCTATATAGTACAGAACATAAATCTAACTCATATCTGGGGCAATGCTGGACAAAGAATATGACTGTGTAACTTATATTTTTAAAATTACAAATAAAACCAACATATTTCCTGACATTAATACCATTCTAGAGTCCATAATTTTTCTCTGTTCATGTTTCCAGGAAAAATATCAGAAAATATTATTCTGTATGGTGGATAAATCACTTCATAATATGAAAGCAGACTTGTAGGTAAACTTGCCGTTTTGCTTTACCATAACAAACAATCTGTTTTTGTAAAAGCGACGATATTTGATGTACGATGCGCATTACTTCGTGGGATAAGATATGAAATGATAGTGGGAATCTGTTTAAAGGCATTAACCTATTAAAAACTTTGTAAGGGATTCGTTGACATACAGTTTCTAAAGAGCAACCAACATTGTAGCTCTGGCAGGGATTCCCTTCAGGTTTTCTTGAGGAAGAGACAAAAGTTGGAACGCATCCAGGGACTGTTTGGTCATCTTTCCTTGCTTAGATTGTTGTGGGATTTCCCTTTCCTCTCATCCCTCAGTCACCCGTTACATTTATTCCCATTTGTGCTTATGAATATATATATATATATATGTTATATATTTTCATAGTAATGTATAATATATATATATATATCCATTTTATATATATTTATCTTATATGACTCTTATGATATTATATATATCAATTTTCCCTTTCCAAATGCTTTTCATAGTAATGTTAACGTTTCAACAGTTTATCTTTCTCTTTAAGAATATATTAACAATTTCCCTTTTCAAAAATCTTCCTTGAAAATAATTAGCCACTTAACAGAACGTTTTCAAACTAAACTCTTTTGCACCTATCTCTAATAATAACAAACAACCATAGAGACATAATGAGTCCTAGTGCAAGTAGCTATTACACAAAACTGTTCACTTTCCTATCTATATAGTCTCACGTAAACTTTACTTTCATCATAAACACATATTACTGTTTTCGTCAGTACCATACACCCTCACTTTACATTGCATCTTTATTCATTTCGTCATCCTCCTCGTGATCCTAATATACCAAGTCACTAAATGCAGATTTCTCTCTGTTGGCAAGCATCTTTTTTTTTAACAACTCTTTCTACTTATCTCTCTGTCTGCAGTATGGGTTTCCTATTCAAACTGATACCATAAATTTTTAGTGTTATATTTAATAGTGTCAATGATTTTATAATTTTACTTTCACTGCTTTGATTTCCTCCCTTTGACAAAAGCTCGTCAACTACCTCACTCATTCCTTTTGAACATCTTTCCTATGCAACCACTGGTTGTTCATACAAGTTGCACTATTTTAGCACATTTTACATATTATCCTCTTCATATAAAATATTTAACACCTTCCTTGGTAGTATCAAATGTCTTGATTACATACAAAGCAACATCATGAACTCTTCCTTTTAACTAATGTTGGCATCTATTCTCCTTGTGGCCTCATTCATGTGTAGATCAAATATACCTCCAGCCGCCCTTCTCTGTGCTAACATTTCTGACATACTATTTTCGTTACCATTTCTTTTTCCAAAGATAATTTGTAAATATTCTGTAACTGAAATCATTTATTACCAACTACATTTTTCTACTGGAGTTGTGGATACTTTCCATATCACATTTTTATAGAACATCATTTATAGCCCCCTTCCCTAACCTACCCCATAAACACAGTCAGACTTCTAAAAACTTATTTTTCTTATTTCCTTCACTTTATACATTTAATCTCATATCGTCTTATCCTTTTCCACTCAGTTACACCTTCGTGATTTTGGTTTAACACTTTTGTACACTTTATCTTGCCCCAAATCTTGCCGCCAATTGGTACAATTACTCTTTTATGCCCAATTGTCGTGCACTTTCAATTTCAGATAATTTTTCTTTTGCGGGAAGCCATATTCCGATTGCACATCTTTTTTCTATTATTTTAAAGATTTAACGAAGCTCGTCATTTCTTGCATACACAAAATCATTTATTATATATCAAATATTCTTCGTTGCATTCCAAGCAATTCATAAGAAAGGATAGGAACATTTCCTATGAACGTTAAAGACTAACTTTCAATCATTCTCTCTCTCTCTCTCTCTCTCTCTCTCTCTCTCTCTCTCTCTCTCTCTCTCTCTTTAAATGGTTAATGCACACGATCTGCACGACACTGTCATCGGCTGCTTCAGGCAATCGTTCTCTCTTCGACATTTTGACTGCTGATTAACTTTTCTGCGTAGAAAGCAACGAGATAGGCAAGTAAACATCCTTTTTAAGTAAAGTCTTGACGGAAAATAAACGAAATTAGAAAAGGAAATGGAACGGACGAAACGGGAAGGAGGCCATGAAAGGGCATCTTTGAGAGAGAAAGGTTTTAGGTATCAAGAAACTTCCCCTCTCCTCCCACCCACTAGAAAGGAAGAGTGGAAACATGGCGTTAGAAGAAAAGGAAAGCCATTACCAAAAGGATGATTGTATGGTTACTCCCCTTCGGTTTTATAACTTTCTCCTAGAATTTCACACACACACAGATTATAACAGACGGTAACTAAAACAAATATGATCGAAGCTAGGTGATCCTTGTAACTTTGATAACACGAACACAGTGAATTATATCTGGTGGTCAATCGACTGTGGTGGACACTGGAAACCAGAAGGGGCCTTCTAAACTTACCCAGTTTTAGCGAAAATTATTATTTCGGTAAAAAAAAAAACACTGTAAACAGCTGAAATTATAATATTCTTATGAAGTTCGAAATAAAATTCCTCATAGCTTGTGCTATTCAGAAAAGACCAGCTGTAATTCTTAATTAATAGTGAACTGCTGCAATTAATTACAATGCTTTAAAAATACTTTGGACCAACATTACCTGCAGGATTTCCATTTATTCCTTCAAGGAATGGCGGACACTCATCGAAGTTATATTATAGTCTGTCAGATGTCAGCAAAACCATGAGCTCGCCATCGGAAAACGTTTTTCTTTTCATGTTTATAACGGGGTATCATATGTGAATATACCCATTTGAAAGCGAGTCAAGGCCATAAGAAATAACGTATTTTGAATTCTGCTGATACCAAAATATATAAAACTCTGCGACTGAAACAGAAAAAAGCTTCAATTGCTATCCTAACGGAGTTTGGCAAAGTTCACAGCAACCAAACATTGATGGTGAACAGAACTTCTCCTCGTAATCCCTTTTTGTGGCAACGATATCTAAAACGATATTTCTATTCGTCTGTTCGTATGTTAACTTTGGTGATGTTCATACAAGGCGGAATCCCATTGAGGATCCGAACAACGAAATATAAGCGAAAAAATGAATAGTGAAAATAGTAACTTTTTTTTCTATTGAAAACTTTAAGCCACCTGAAAATTACACTGCTATGAATCGATTTCACCCATTGCTAATTTACAAGTAAGCACAAAACCCAAGAGAAGTGAACATAGGTACACGAGTAATTATTAATTTTGTCAAGCCATATTTCTAATCTGGTCGAGGAACTGCAACAGACAATCGATTCTCTTACTTCAGACTTGATTACAAAACTATTGTTTTGTAATAAAGTCTGTAATAATAATAACGCTTACGCTGAAAGAGATAAAAGACGTCACAGTTTGGTTTCAGCGGTGAGGTTATGCAGGCTTCGTAGTCATACAGCTAAGCAAATATGGAAGACGATCTAAATATTCCTAATTTCCTGCCAGCTGACTAATTAATATCTATTACTGTTGCTTTCTATTGGAAATTGAGTTAGTTAATTGCAAAAACCCAAGAGGTAACTCAGTTAAACCGCTTTTAATGGTAAGGGTCTGATCCCCATGCATGACAGAAGTATTATGGTGGTAACTTTTAAGATCGAGGGACTTTTTAGGCGTCTCACAGTTATCAACTATACATCTAGATAAACTGCCTCAGTGACTTGAAATGTATAATTCCATATTCCTGGGCAGAAAATAAAATTCCGACCTCAGATATTAACAAGGAGAGTAATATCAGGTATAGGGCATGCACTAACGGACATTAAAAGAAATAATATCATTCTGCTAACGGCGAGTAAGATCGAGTGATATTACTGAAATATTTAGGGCAAATGTCTGATAAAAGAAGAGAGAGAGAGAGAGAGAGAGAGAGAGAGAGAGAGAGAGAGAGAGAGAGAGAGAGAGAGAGAGAGATAAAATAAAGCAAACGTGTTGTGCTTTTAGACACCCAGGAAGGAATCGTACGGGAAGTGTACTCTTCTCTTTCCCCCACACGCTGTGATGACACTCTCAATATTTGCAAATCTTGAATATTTACTCAGCGACACTGCCAGGGGGAACCAGGAAATCGTTGTATTGTCTCTCTATTTACTCGACATTTGGGAGATAATGTCATTTTGTTCGTTTACGTGAAAAGTTAATTCTGAAAAGATTATTTTCAGTACCACAAACATACAAAATTATTTTATTAAAACACACACACACACACATAAATATATATATATATATATATATATATATATATATATATATATATATATATATATATATATATATATATATATATATATATATATATATATATATATATATATATATATATATATATATATATATATATATATATATATATATATATATATATATATATATATATATATAATATATATATATATATAGACAGATAGATAGATGATGCGTGCAAATCGAGGGGAAAGTCGCAGCACCTGTAAGGGGGATTTGATTGTGGCCATCGAGAGGAAAGGCCTTTTTCTCCTTCTGACCCTGACTGTCTCAGCAGGCCACGCCCATGCTTACTGACATCTCAGTTAGGTAATAACTGGGATAAAGAACAAATGTTTTAGAATATATTACTTGAATATTTCTAAAATTATGTTCTATTTATAACGAAGTTTAATAGAGAGAGAGAGAGAGAGAGAGAGAGAGAGAGAGAGAGAGAGAGAGAGAGGGAGGGAGAGAGATATGCGTATGACACAATGAATTTTAATTACTATTGAAGATATTAATTTACGACAACTGGAAAATAATTCCTTTCTTGACTACTGGAAAATAATTCCGTTAACGACAACTGGAAAATATATCTTTTCACGACGACTGGAAAATAATTCATTTCATGACAACTGGAAAATAATTCCTTTCACGACAACTGGAAAATAATTCATTTTTCGACAACTGCAAAATAATTCCTTTCACGACAACTGGAAAATAATTCCTTTTTCGACAACTGGAAAATAATTCCTTTCACGACAACTTGAAAATAATTCCTTTCACGACAGCTGGAAAACAATTCATTGACACTTTTTTACTGCTAACCTTTCCGCGCCACTACAGAGGTAGTTAGCATTGGCACATTTTTACTATTTTTACTGCAGTTCAGCAATAAGTTTAGTCTGCAGTTCGATATGTGTGTTGCAGCAAAGCATCAACAATGTGAAATTCCTTTATGTTAGAGTTGAAAGCTTCCTTTTCTTCGGTGCACTTCCAGCAGACTTTTTAGCATGAATGGAATAATTTTCTCTTTGCAGAAGTTATTTAAAAGAGAATTTGTTGAAGCCCAAACAATCAACTTTAATCTTTCTAAAGCGTGACCATTTTCGCGTAAACTGTTTTGAAAACTGTCTTCATCCGATAAGGGATTCACTGTAGCATTCAAAACCAGTTGTCGTTGGTTTGGGGCATTTTTGAATGTTACACTTCGTGTAAGTTTATTGATAATGATATAATTGTACCTGACTATATTTATAGTTGCAATGTCAGCTTAATAGAGAATCCCTCTACTGATTCCCTTGAGATAATCATAATTCGCTTCATCTGGATAACTTTCCTTGTCGAATTCAGTCCTTGTTAAAACTGATAAACACGATTTATACTTCATCCTTTCGTTAGCACTCTAACTATACCCTGCCAAAAAACCTATCACAGGAAGGACATCACGACACTTTTCAACGTCATCTAAGGTTATATTAGTATCGGTGTTCATGTGGTTTACTTTTTCATTGCCAGTCATGTCATTCTAGTTTACTTTGTCTAGGTGATTTAGGGTAAGTTTTCATCGTGAAATGGCAAAGACATTTTCATAACAAATTTTTTTCTAACTTTCTTTTCGCACTCAAATATTTATCTGCCTGATATGTAATTTCCACCGAAAAGCTAGCGATATTCGCTACAACTACACTCGGGATGGCCATTCTGAAATTTTCCAGGAGCATATCCCAGAGATGTATACTAGTATTGCTCCAGCACTGTTTTTTTTTTTTTTTTTTTTTTTTTTTTTTTTTGCCATGCCCCTAGGTTAGGGTAGGTTAGGTAAGGTTGGGTTAGGTTAGTTTAGTCAAATAACCCTTAGTAATTTGAGTGTGGGAAACATAAATAGATTATTTTCAAGAAAATTCTATGGTTAGTTTTTTTTAAGATATGGCGTCCCGCTTTTTTTCAGGGAAAGGTCCCTGGCTGGTGCAATACTTGGTTACATCTCTGAAAAATGTTTCCTGGAAGAACATGCAATCTCTTATTATTTTTGATAATGCATTAGCTGAGTATTTTAAGTAGTCATGGTCTTTTTTGTCAGTTTCCTCCTCCTGGTAACCTTTCCCAACTTTCCAACCAATCAAAGAATTGATTAAGGAAAATGTACTTTAGGTCTCCTCTATCGCATGTCAAAGGGGCACAGTATTCATTATTCAATCTGATCCCATTTGAACACCAGACTGTGAAGACCTCCATACAAGATGCCACATGAAATTAATGAGCTGTATTTTTTTTTCTCATAACTTCTATTAAATATTTATCGTAAACTTTCTGTACCAAATTACCATTTTGTTTTTCAGAGTTGACGGTCTTCCAACGATTTCCACGGAGCAAAAATCAAATTCTCCTCTGTAATTCTTTCATCAGAATGGCATTTTCAGAAAAATTTAGTTTTTGACTCGTCCTTTAGCCCAATCCAGCTATTACGGATACACATTAGCATATGCACGTTTTCGAACATAAACAAAACAAAAATGAAGTCTAGTTTTTGAAACCGGATGGCAGAACTTTATGGATAATTCAGGAGGTTTCGCAAAAATAAATAAATAAATAAACATTGCCTTTCCATTGATTGCAGTATTGTCTGTAACGGAAATGACCATGAAGCAAATTTTGTTCTAAACTTGGTACAACTTTTTTTATCATTTTACTCAATGTTCCAGCTTCCATACATTTTACAGGAAGTATATGAACTACGTCACGGAGTTCAGAGAGAACCGAGCTTACCGTATATTAAAGCAAAGGCTCGTTGCCTCTTCATGACTTCGAATGCAGATCTTATAGCAGACACACTTTTGTAAAGAAACAATGGTTTTAAATGAAATCCATCTATCATTACTGTTACCGTCTTATCTGTGTTTTGTAAAGATTTGTATCTGCGACTAATCTATGAAATGATGTTCATTTTCCGGACTGAAGTATTTTTATATGAAAATGCTTTTAATCGTTGAAACACTATAGAAAAAGTCATTTTCTATCGCTAAGCAGTCTATATACATGAAGAAATATGTTCTAGAACAATGAAAACAATGACAAGAAAAGTTATTATTTTAACTGGGCTTACAGCAGTGCAACTTTGTCTGTCGAATTTTTGTAGTTCACTCAAAATATGCTCTACATATACGAATATTAACACGACCAACTAACTTTTGCTCACGGACACCATCGATATAAGCTTGAATGGATTTTTCATGATTCACTCTTACCAAAATTACCATTTTAGGATTAAGCGATAGCAAAATATGAGTTATTATGGGTTAGTCATACTGCTCGTTGTCCATAATTTTCTAGCACTTATGAAGTTTAAATCTGCTTGAGAGTTCCTGCAAGTCATTAAATATGTTTTTCTCATAACCTTGAGCTTCTAAGTTACTTTTCTCGGGTGCCACCTTAACTGAATTTTCCAATATCCGATGCCTTTTACATTCGGGTGAATCCCTTCTGCTTACGGTCGAAAAAGACAAGTCATTCGGACAGTTAGGCAAGGAATAAGATAGAGCACTTTTCCATAAATGTGGCCGCTTCATTTGCACGGTAGTTTCTTGCTCAATTTTTTCATCAATAACAGATATTTCCAGCGTATTGTCATCTGGAGGGAAGTGTCTTTCACTAACCTGTAAGGACATTCACTCATGAGAGGCGAAGGGTCTAGAAATACACATGCAGTTAGCGAAATAAACGTGAAGTATGTCATTGAATTCAGAAATTTATGCAAAGAGGTATATATTCTACAAACACACACAAACACACACACACACACACACACACACACACACACACACACATATATATATATATATATATATATATATATATATATATATATATATATATATATATATATATATATATATATATATATATATATATATATATGTATATGTGTGTATATGTATAATATATGTGTGTGTGTGTGTGATGTGATGTGTATGTATATGCATATTATATAGCATATTTTCCCTCTTCTGCAATTCCTATTGAAGTCAATGCTGGTGTTAGTGGATACTATCTTTTAACAAGATTTTGAATTCGTCTATATTTCTTCTTTTTCTCTTCAGGCAAACTTCACTGGAATAATGAAAAATTAGTGATGTTTCTTTCCATTTAATTATTCTTTGCGACAGACTGTTTGCTTGCTCATCGGCGATGTCTTCAGGACCAAATTACAAATTGAACTACAAATTACTACGAGCAGTCTTTGTGGCTACGCCTAAAATTTAAAAATGATGGAACTGTAGTGCTGAAATTCTATTGGTTGGCGGGTCTCATTCTCTCTCTGGTGGTCGGCGAGGCAGCAACGGCATCCCTGGTGCTCCGTAAGACGTGCTCTATGCTGCGGGTTGCAGCAAAGCACGTGGGCAAGGACATGTTTCCCATCTTTGGGTCTCCAGAGTTGTCGAAAAACTTATTTCTAAGCCATTATATACTGTAAGTATGTGAATCTTGAAGAACTGTCAGCTGATAATCAATATACATACTGAACGCAGTTAGGTATCTGGGATGTTCTTTTTGACTTGACATGTCATTTTCAAGAGAACATTGATAAGGATGTTGAGTGCAGAGTAATTCAATTAGTTTTAATGCTGCTTTCGATTTAGTAAATCATAAGGCACTTATTTATAAACTTCAGACTCTCGGAGCAGGTGGATATGTTTTAGGGTTACTTCAAGATTTCCTTACAGGTAAGCAGCAGCGAGTTGCTGCTAATGGGATCGTTAGTAGACCAAGACCTATTTCATCCGAAGTTCCATAGGGTAAGTGTCCTTGGGCCACTATTATTTTTCGTGTATACAAGCGATACGGTTGTTGGCCTGGAAAAGAAAACTGTTCAATAAGCCGATGATGCAACATTCGTCGATGTAGTAAAATCTCCACTTATGAGAAATGAAGCTACCATAAGCCTCAATCGGGACATGGACAGGATCAGTGAATGGTGTAGTCAGTCTGTGGGGTATGAGGCTGAACTTCAGTAAAACGAAAACACTATTGATTGGCAGATCTTGTACAGACTTTCCACGATATCCTCCCTTCAGGTGTGTGGGACTTTGCTGAATGAGTCTGAAGCTTTAATTATTCTAGGTGTAACTTTTGACTGACATCTTACCTTTCAGAAACATCTAAGGAAAGTGTCAGTAAATGTCGCACATAAGTTAGGTATTGTTCATAAGGCCTCATATATTTATAACAGTGAAAAAACCAATGCAACCTGTTTTAAGTCATTTGTCCTTCGTTTACTAGAACACTGTTCTCCGGTATGGATGTAAGCTTCTGCAAATAGATAGAGTGGTTCGTGGTGATCGGTTTCTGTTTCCTAATGTCAGCATTTATGACTTGGACCATCGACAGATGGTTTCTTCTTTGTCACTTTTTCATAAATTGTATTTTAATAGAGATCTTTCATATTCACAATTGATCCCTGATTCCCTTTATCTGCCGAACAACAGTACCAATATGCAGTAAATGTGCATCGCTGTCGAACTTCTCAGTTTCAGAGGTCCTTTATTCCTCACACTGTTGGATTGTGGAGCAGCCTCCCATTACTACCCTGGCGCTATTCTCCTTGCATTTTGATAAATTTTTATCTATTATTAACTTTTTTTTTTAATATGTGAGATATCTTCTTTCCATATTTCCCTTTACCTTATCTCACTTCCTATTGAGCAAAATGTTTGGAATCTTGAATTTCAAGTCAATGGCCCTGTGGGCTTGTTGCATATGAATAGAGTTCATCGTCTGCATAATAATAATAATAATAATAATAATAATAATAATAATAATAATAATAATAATAATAATAATAATAATAATAATAATAATAATAATAAAGACTGCAGAAAGAAGTGTAGGGGCACAAAAGGCCAGCTCCTGATAGACAAAATGGTATATAATGAAGAATAGTAGGAGAAGGAGAACCAAGGTAAGCATGACATGAATTGAGTACAAGAAAAGCCTTCGACATGTTATTGCACACGTTGTTAATAGAATGTCTGAAAGTATGTGGGAAAGAGGAAAACGCCATCAGCTTCCTAAAATATAGTATGCACAACTGGAATACAGTACTTACAAGCTCTGGGATAAGACTAGCAGAGGTTAACTTCAGGAGAGGGATCTCTGAAGGCGACTCACTGTCCCCACTACTCTTCGTAGTAGCCATAATTCCCATGAATAAAGTACTGCAGAAGATGGGTGCTGGGTACCAACTCAAGAAGGGAAGCAACAGAATTAACCATCTGATGTTCGTGGACGATATCAAGCCATATGGTAAGAGCATCAAGGAAATAGATACCCAAATCCAGACTGTAAGGATTGTATCTGGGGACATCAGGATGGAGTCTGGAATAGAAAAATGCGCCTTGATCAACGTACAAGAAGGCAAAGTAACAAGGACTGAATGCATAAAGCTACTAGACGGGAATAGCATTAAACACATAAATGAGACAGGATATAAATACCTGGGAATAATGGAAGGAGAGGATATAAAACACCAAGAGGTGAAGGAAACGATCAGGAAAGAATATTATATTCAGAGACTACAGGCGATACTCAAGTCAAAACTAAACGCCGGAAACATGACGAAAGCCATAGACACATGGACAGTACCAGTAATCAGATACAACGTAGGAGTAGTGGAGTGGATGAAGGCTGTACTCTCCAACATAGACCTGAAAACTAGGAAACACATGACAATATACAAAGCACTACACCAAAGAGCAAATACAGACAGACTATACATAACATGAAAGGAAGGGGGGAGAGGGCTACTAAGCATAGAAGACTGCGTCAACTCGAGAGCAGAGCACTGGGGCAATATCTGAAAACCAGTGAAGACGAGAGGCTAAGGAGTGCACGGGGAGGACTGATAAAAGTAGATGAAGACCCAGAAATATACAGAGACAGAAGAATGAAAAACAGAACAGAGGAATGGCACAACAAACCAATGCACGGACAGTACATGAGGCAGACTAAAGAACTGGCCAGTGATGAAACATGGCAATGGCTACAGAGGGGGGACCTCAAGAAGGAAACAGAAGGAATGCTAACAGCGTTACAAGATCAAGCCCTAAGAACCAGATATGTTCAAAGAAAAAGAGATGGAATTAACATCTCACCCCATATGCAGGAAGTGAAGTATGAAAGACGAGACCATAAACCACATAGCAAGCGAATGTCCAGTGCTTGCACAGAACCAGTACAAAAGGAGGCATGATTCAGTAGCAAAAGCCCTCCACTGGAGCTTGCGCAAGAAACCTGAGGGAGTGATATAAACCAATCAGGCAAAGATCCTCTGGGACTTTGGTATCAGTTTAGATAGGGTGATATGTGCCAACAGACCAGACTTGACGTTGATTGACAAAATCAAGGAGAAAGTATCACTCACTGATGTCGAAATACCATGGGACACCAGAGTAGATGAGAAAGACAGAGAAAAAATTGAGAAGTATCAGGACCTGAAAATCGAAATAAGAAGGATGTGGGATATGCCAGTGGAAATTTTACCCATAATCACAGGAACACTGGGCACGATCCCAAGATCCCTGAAAAGGAATCTGGAAAAACTAGATGCCGAAGTAGCTCCAGGATTCATGCAGAAGAGTCTGCTACTAGAAACAGCACACATACTGAGAAAAGTGATGGACTCCTAAGGAGGGAGGATGCAACCCTGAACCCCACATTATAAAAAGCACCCAGTCGAATAGGATGACTGTGATAGAAAAAAATAAAATAAATAAATAATAATATTAATAATAATAATAATAATATTATTAATAATGTTAATAATAATAATAATGAATTTATAATATATAATGTCTTTTATTATTATTATTCCCTTTTATTATTATTATTATTATTATTATTATTATTATTATTATTATTATTATTATTATTATTATTATTATTATTATATCAGTACATATATCTTTAGAAATAAATCCATACAACAAGCTTTGTGAATTTGAGATTGAAAAGGGGAATCGAACAGATTCCTGATAGATATAATATAGATTTATTTTTAAAAATGTTTGCACCCATATATAACTGTGGATTTGTTCGTGTTCATTCCATTTGCAATTCAATGCTACGGTGGAGTAATTTTTATTTAATAATAAACCTCTGGTTATGGACGGTCCTGGCATGATTAATAATAATCGTGGGCAAAATAATAATAAGAAACAGCAACATCATAATAATAGTATGGAATATTATGTGAATATATCTTATACAAGGGTCCTTTTCTATTTTGCATAACCACTTTTCAGGTTCAGATGATGTTGTTTCAAAAAGGGTCAATATTCATAATATTATTAATTATTATTATTATTATTATTATTAATTATTATTATTATTATTATTATTATTATTATTAGTCAGAAATATTCAGAAATAAATCTATCATTAAGCTTTGTGGTCTTGGATTGAAAGGTTGAATCGCAGATTCCCGATAGATAAATGTATAGATTTATTTTTAAATCGTTGGTCATCTAACTGTGGATTTCTTCTTCCATTTGAGACTTAACATCTGAGTTTTAGAAACAATAATAATGCATAATAATAATGATAATAATAATAATATATAATAATAATAATAATAATTATGTGAAGGAAATAGTCTTAATCAGGTCTTATTGAAAAGGATGACTGTAAAAGAATTTAGAATGGGCCTTTTGAAATATAATTCACTTTTCAGGGGAAGGATAAAAGCAATGGCCAACAGATTCATATTGAAAAAGGTTGTGTGTAATGTGAAGTCGTTTTTGAAATATTCAGAAATCTTATTGTCTGATTCAGGTTCCTCGACTTCATGTTGAGTGATCAACACAATCGAAATCGTTGGTCATTCTGGAGGCTTGAGAAAGATCTTGGAGAAACAAGGCGCTTGGGTCTGAATTTATAGGGGGTCTTGACTGGTGCTGAGTTATGATTGGATACCGGGACAGGTCATATCGGGCGGTGCCTCCTCTCCCATGTTGATGTTCGGGCTCGTCTTTTGCGAGCGGCATTGTTGTTGCTGGGGATTAATGGGAGAGTTTCGATCCTCAGATGCGGAATTTTGATTCGCTTGTTCGCTATGGGGGTCGCTCGGTGCAGGTCTCCTGGCAGCCGTGGGGAGGAGAAAGGTTTCTGTGTAATGCTGAGGTTGGTTTTTCCTTCCCAATGTGCAATGATTCCAAGAGGCGGTGGTCCGTAGTTTGGTCAATTATTTCTATATTCGTGATTATATCTTTTCTTCCAATTCTCTGGTGATGGGCACTGGAGCAAAGTGTATTTGAAGACATAGCCCAGCCAAGGATGTATGTAAAAACATAGACAATACCTTCTTCAGCCTCAATTGCAAGAGGAAAACGAGAACCTGAGGCGTGCTTTCCACAACCATAGCTGCCTCATTTCACCATCGAACATAGCCAAAACCTCTGCCTCCCCATCCTTGACATTCTTGTGGAGCAGAGAGAGGCCTCTTTCTTTACGAAGGTCTATACAGAAGCGGACGGACCTGGGCATGTGTATGAACGGGGAGTAAGTGCCCGGTTAATAAGCGCTCCACCATCAGAACTGCGTAAGGGGACCTATCATTGCTCTCCTGGAATGAAATACACGAAAAAATGGGCATTTAGCTGAGATCCTCGTCAACAATGGACACCCAAACCGAAATAATGAATTCTATCAAGGCGAGCATCGATAAATGGTACCAGCAGGAACCTCGCCCAAATGCCCCTGAACTCATAGAGCTCTTCTATAAAAGACAATTTCATCATAAATATGAAGAAGATGAACGTGCCCTCAAGAGCATCATCGAGGAGACCCGTTGACCTCAGTAAGAATATTCATCTGGTCATCTATTACAAGAGCAAAAAGACGAGCAACCTGGTGATGCGTAGCAATCCAGCCCCCTCAGCAGGACCCCTTGAAGACAACCAACGTGGTATACCGGCACTCATGCCCCATCCGAGGATGCCTCGGTTCTTACATCGGTATGACCACCATGCATTTCTCCAAAAGGAGCCATCTGTAACCATGCCAGGACCGCCCATAACCAGAGAATTGCAAGAAAAGATATAATCACGAGTATGGAAATAATTGACTGAACTACGGACCACCGCCGCCTGAACCTCTTGGAAGCATTGCACATTGGGAAGGAGAAACCAACCCTTAACATTACGCAGGAAACCTTTCTCCTCCCTATGCCCGCCAGGAGACCTGCACCGAGCGACCCCCCATAGCGAACGAGCGAATAAAAATTCCTCATATGAGGATCGAAATTCTCCCATTCATCACCAGCACTACGCACGCAAGACGAGCCCCGAATATCAATGTGGGAGAGAAGGCTCCGCCCAAGATGCCCTGCCCCGGGCAGCCAATCATAATTCAGCACCAATCAAGACCCTCCTGTAAATGCCGACCCAAGCGCCTTGTTTCTCCGGATGTTTCTCAACCACGCTCAGAGGATGACCAACGAGATGGTCGAAACATGTCGACGGTACCACAACCTGAATCCAGACCACGAAGGATTCCACGGATTTCTGATTGAATACTTCAATAAAAGATTTCCTGCATTCCACACACACTATCCTTTTTCCAGTATGAATATTGGCCAGTTTCTGACCAACGTCGCTGAGCCTGAAAAGCGAAATAAAAGGAAAATAGAAAAGACCCTGTGTAAGATAAATTCGCATAATACAGCCATCCTTTTCAATAATAATAATAATAATAATAATAATAATAATAATAATAATAATAATAATAATAATAATAATAATAATAATAATAATAAACTGATTAAGTAATGGGCAAACGGAAAACGAAAGAACAGAAAGAGAAAAGAGGAGTGAAAGAACACGTGGCTAACTTCGTCCACTTACTAGGGATGAAATATCTTGCTGATATTTGATAATGTTCTTTAGTCCTTCTGTGATCTGGATATTTTCATCTAGAGTCTGGGGAAATCTGGAAATTCAATCTCTTCCTTCTCGATGAGAACTTCAAAAAATGTTTTAAAGTGTTATTTATCCAAAGTCTGTAAGAACATGATGAACGAATGCTTACTCAGGCATCGGTAAAGTACAGGCACATAACATTATAAATCTAAATAGTTATTATGTAGGAAATATTTGCTCTAAAAATTTGTGGTTCCAAATAAATAGTTCCGCACATAAGTAAATGTGAAATAAATTTATCTGTGGTAAAAACTTGTGGCTATTCTTTTCTCCTAATTTGAATTGCAAAAAAATGCAACCTAATCCATTCTAGCTTTATATGAGACTAGAATATTGAGAATATTGTTGATACTTGAGACATATAAGTATAATTCTCCCTCTTTTTTACAATAACTAAGCAAAATTCCAAGCAAGGCTGCAAAAATATCATGAAATATAAGTGTAAGAGTATGGCATATCCTTAGTAAAGTGAAAGTTTTAAGAAAGCTACTCATGTTCAAGTTTCAAATCTTTTGCAATACATCAATCGAGGAAAGGTATTTTCCTTGGTGAAGTGCAAGATCGTCAAAGAAGAAGATGATTGCAAAATATTGTTTCTTCAGGTTTAGGTCTTACTCGATAAGAAATACGTAACATGGAACTGAGTTTTGGTTTTCCAGTTCTGGGAACGCAACAGGTTCGGATCATGAGTCTTGCAACTTCGTCCCGTACACTTCTAAGAAAGACTGATTAGTCATTTTTACAGTAGTATTTTCACCCACTACCGGAGAAATTAATAATACACATGTAACAGATTTTTCCAAAAAACAAATGACACAAACGAAACATAAAAGCTGGGAAAATAAATAGCTGCAGACAATCAACGTTCTTCACCTTTTAAGCTGATTCCTCAACAGACAATCAGCGGGCATTTGAATGATAGTTTGGCTAATATTAAGATTATATTTCCCTTTGCCAGCTGGAATACTGCTTACTCATAAATTACTGTTCCATTAAATCTAAAAGTAAAGAACTAGGCCAGGCCTACCCTGTTGCTTAGAAGGGATGCTCAACCAGGGGATTTGTGTGAGATGAAGCACGGAAGGACACGAGGGGCAGAATTTCAGGGACAGAGGCGCTTTGGGTCGCGCGATGTTGGAGATGGTGATGTTCGTAAAATTGAGTGCAAGTTGCTGCGACAGATGACTTTACGCAGTTAACTTTCTGATTAATCTTGTACTGACATGAACAGTCACTTGACTGTTTGCACATTGCAGAAAGAGTCAAAATCATAACAGGGGATCTTAGAGACCATATTGCTAAAATGTGCTGAATATTCTTAGGGTTTTTCTATATTATAAGAACGCATTGCATACCAAAAGCCTGTATTTTTAAAGAGCATCATCTCTACGTGCCGGAGAGAGGGAAAGTTATTCAGTCCAGATCAATGAATATTTTTATCTTTTTGTCGAATATTTTGATATTCTTCTTATTCCTTATTGTAAAGCAAAAAGTCTTCCTATCCCACTCCCCTTCCTCGTCTGACGTTGAGAACTCTCCTTTGTTATACTTCTGCAACGCCACCAAACGAAACGGAAATTTTACTGTTAATGGCAAGAAAGAGAAGTGGTTTCGGTGTTCACTTTTCAGAGTCCGTTGGGGTTTCAACAGAAATCATTTTCCTCTGCTTT
>NC_089766.1:30106818-30121818 GCF_040412425.1 Macrobrachium rosenbergii | reverse complement strand
AGCCCTCCGCTCCGTGTACTTCTTTTTTTGTTTGTGTTTTATATGTCCTGGGTATCTTACAAGGCCATTTTCGAGTAAAGTAATAATTGTGGAGTCAGAAGATCCACCTGCACCAGGAAATATATAAAAATGGCGACCTGACCAGTGATTCTCGTAATGATTGCATCCCCCCAACCCTCTTCCCCTTTGTTGTTTGTGTTGCAATTTGTGAAATCAGCAATTAGCTCAGCTAAGCTGGATACGAGACAGATTACGAACCTTTGAAAAGCCAGCGCAACAGGCCAAGGAAATTCTGCGTAAGTAAACTGTGTTTATTTAGCGTAGGACTCTGTAGAAAACGTGACTAGTCCTAGGAATTTTTTTTTATATAGTAGGGCGCATGTCCGAGGAAAACGAGAGAGAGAATCGCCGAAACTTAGCTTTGGAAGCCTTTGCACGCGGCTTGCATGCCATTCAATTAGGTTATACAGGTGATAAATCATTAAAGGAATAGTGCGCATATTCCTCCTGTAGAAACGAGTGATTTCGAAACCGAATCATTAGATATAGGCGCGAGACCTCGACGGCAACCACGTGTTCGGAAGTCAGATTAGCATTGCTGACGCATTTTTACCCTCTCTCTCATTTTAGAATTAGGAGCGAAAGCGTATATTATACGCCCAGGACGAAAAGGGTCAACAACCGTTGTCTCAGTTCGGGGAAGTCCCCGGGTGTTTACGTCGTTCATTCATTTGGCGCAGACGGCCTTGACCGTCCATTCCATGGCCCAGTTAGGAAAACATTTGTTTGTTTGATTTGCTTCGCTCTACCAAATTGTTTTGCATTATTGGGGCTCTGACATCATATGTTCTGTGTTGTTCTGTTTTTTTTTGTGTGTTTGTTTTGTGCTTTTACTACGGCTGCGTGTGTTGCCTATCTGTTGTGATTGTGGGATGGCCCCCCCCACCTAATTGCCCTTGAGAATAACACGTCTCCCATAAGTCAGTTAAACTAGCGCCCTCGCTGATCAGACGTCGTCTGTGCGGAAGTTCCCGGGCGCCTATACATTCTATTCTTGTCCCCAATAAATCCGTGTCGTCGGTCCGTTGGTGAGACCAATTCATTTTCCATTCAGTCCCCAAGTGAGCCCGTTTCGTCGGTAATTCGGGAGACCTAAATATATATCCCAATCTAGTAAGCCCGTTTTGTCGGTAATCAGGAGAGTTATACATTCCTGTCTTGTCCCCAAGTCAGCCCGTTTGTCGTTACCTTGGGAGACCCATCATTGCTAATCCATCGTCCCCAATCAGCCCGCTCCGTCGGTAAATCGGGAGACCAATCTTGCTAATTCATCGTCCCCAATCAGCCCGCTTCGTCGGTAAATCGGGAGACCAATCATTGCTAATTCATCGTCCCCAATCAGCCCGCTTCGTCGGTAAATCGGGAGACCAATCATTGCTAATTTATCGTCCCCAATCAATTCGTCGGTAAACAGGAGACCAATCATCGCTAATTCATCGTCCCCAATCAGCCCGCTTCGTCGGTAAAACCGGGAGACCAATCATTGCTAATTCATCGTCCCCAATCAGCCCGCTTCGTCGGTAAACCGGGAGACCAATCATTGCAAATTCATCGTCCCCAATCAGCCCGCTTCGTCGGTAAAATCGGGAGACCAATCATTGCTAAATTCATCGTCCCCAATCAGCCCGCTTCGTCGGGGAAATCAGAGACCAATCATTCCCTAAATTCATCGTCCCCAATCAGCCCGCTTCGTCGGTAAATCGGAGACCAATCATCGCTAATTCATCGTCCCCAATCAGCCGCTTCGTCGGTAAAACCGAGACCAATCATTCTAAATTCATCGTCCCCAATCAGCCCGCTTCGTCCGGTAAATCGGGAGACCAATCATCGCTAATTCATCGTCCCCAATCAGCCCGCTTCGTCGGTACATCGGGAGACCAATCATTCTAATTCATCGTCCCCAATTGCTCCGTCGGTAAATCAGGAGACCAATCATTGCTAATTTATCGGTCAGCCCGCTTCGTCGGTAAATCGGGAGACCAATCATTGCTAATTTATCGTCCCCAATCAGCCCGCTTCGTCGGTAAATCGGGAGACCAATCATTGCTAATCCATCGTCCCTAATCAGCCCGCTTCGTCGGTAAATCGGGAGACCAATCATTGCTACTCATCGTCCCCAATCAGCCCGCTCCGTCGGTAAACCGGGAGACCAATCATTGCTAATTCATCGTCCCCAATCAGCCCGCTTCGTCGGTAAACCGGGAGACCAATCATTGCTAATTCATCGTCCCAATCAGCCCGCTCCGTCGGGGGAGACCAATCATTGCTAATTCATCGTCCCCAATCAGCCCGCTTCGTCGGTAAACCGGGAGACCAATCATTGCTAATTCATCGTCCCCACTCAGCCCGCTCCGTCGGTAAATCGGGAGACCAATCATACGTCCTTTGGAAAAAGGGTCCAAGATTCCCACAGCTCTGGGAAATTAATTCTGTGTGTTACTAGCGTCCTCTCCACCACTGCAAAATGTCGACACGGTCTCAGCAGGCGAGGATTTCAAGTTCTTCATGTCCTAAGGGAAGGAACTCGGCCTTTCCGGGAGAGAACTAAAGAGACTGGGTACAGGAGAGGATGGACGCCATACAGGCAGAAAGACAGGCTCAGGAGAGACAAGAAGAGCAGAAGAGAGCAGGCTCAGGAGAAACGAGGAAGAAGCCGCACTTTTGGCAGGAACGAGAAGCAGAGAAGCTCAGGAGAGACAGGAAAAGACAGGGCAGGAGGCAGGAAGCCCAGGAGAAACGAGAAGAAGCCGAGAGGAAGAAAGGGACAAGCAGCGTGCCCATGAACTGCAATGCTGCAACATAGTGGCCCTCCGCCTCCACCTACCCCCAGGGGAATGAGTGCCTTCAGCCAGGCTATCGCCTGCATGCCAAAGTGGACGGAGGCCGAGCCCGAGGTGTGGCTCGACAGCGCCGAGACAGTGTTAAAGGCCTGCCCTTCAGTGCAGCCGAACTCTCCCTGGTGTTGGGCAAGTTCTTGGAGGAAGGCCCTGATTGCCTACAGGGCCCCTCCCGCCGGAGGAGCAGGAAAATTGGGAGGTCGTCGCGCCAGACTATTGCCAAGGCGTGCGAGATAACCCCTGAACGCTGGAGGAGGCGCTGGCGGGCTAGTGAAGGGAGGCCAATCAAACCTGGGCAGACTGGGCCTACAAGTCCGAGCATGCCTGTGCCAAATGGTTCGAGTCCGTGGGGGTTACGACCCTTCAACGATGGCATGGAACAAATGAAAATAGAACACTTCCTACTCTACACCCCTCCGGCCTCGCCATGCACATCGCCGAGAAGGGAGCCCCGACGTTAGCTGATTGCTGTCGAACGCTGACTCCTGGGATACCCATCACCCCCAGGAGAGCTCGCTGCAGCGCAAAATTAATCCATCCGCCTACCTATCGGGTGCCCCTCCGCCGAAGAATGGGCAATCACAGAAGCCCGTCGTGTGCGGGTTCTGTAAAAGATCGGGCATGCCAAAGAGCAATGCCGCAGTAAACCACCAGAGTCTCTTTCCCAGACAACCCCTAATAAGTCGCCTGCGCTCTGCAGGGGCAGTGCGAAGAGATTTCAGCCAAACCTTTTGCACGGCGTGCAAGGTTTATGGCCACTCTTCCTCATGGGCAAAATGCCCTAGAAATAATAAGGCAGGTAACTCCCGCCATCGCCCTGGCAGTTACGAATCCCGAGTCCTTAGGCCCTCCAGCCATGGGTCCCATATATGTGGCACCTCCTCAAGGTAGATAATCAGCACGCCAGGTCAAGGCATTTGACGACTCTGACGAGCAAATTTCCCTCATAAGGAGGGACAAAGTTCCCTATGGAGCTATAATAAACCGACGCAAGCTCGTCACCATTGAGGGCATCAACGATTTTAAAAATGATCCTCCCTACGGTCCAACTGAGGGTCACCTGACCCCACAGAGCCAGGACCCTTCGTCTCGCCTGAGCGAAACACATTCCAGGAGACTATGATGTCCTCCTGGGCCAAGACTTTACGTCCCATTTCAAGCCACCACCATTCCGGGGTCCAAATTCCCAATAAATCATCCAAATCTGAGTCCAGTGCCCAGCACCTCATCCGTGCCAGTGCCGAGGCCTCAGCCAGATCTCCCTTCAGGAGAATCTCGGCCTTCAACTCCTCTGCCAGTGCCCTTGGGCGCACTGAGCAGTCCAGACAGCGAGAGTCTCCGTCCGTCCAGACAGACAGAGCACCACCACCACATCGCCACCAGCGCCAAGTGCCAATGTCGGGTGCCTGAGCTGGTCAACAAAAAGTCGACCCCGCCCCTCCGGCCGTCCCTCTCTCTCATGCTCAACCACGCCCGCCTCTCACCGCAGATTCCTCCGCGAGTCAAGATTCTGCCCGCCTTCCTGGGCCGATGAACTCTGCGATCTGCGCCGTTAATGTTTGAGATGGCAAACAAAATTCCTGGGTCAGTTGTCGCAGCAGCTGACCCAGATGGCACCCCTTGCCGCCCTTTGGCCTCGGGCCCTCCGATTCCCGGCCAAGGACAACGGTCCAGGAGGAGAGGTTCATGGGCGGAGTTACCACGGGCGTGGGCGATCGCAGGTAGTCCACAAGGAGCTTCCTGAGCTCTTCTGGCCCCTGTGCAAACTTGGCATAGGGCCCCCTCTTTATCTTTTGAACGTCTTGGCACCTTTCATCCAGAAAAGGATGTCAAGGCCTTCCGCTATCTTCTTCCTTTCCTTTGGAATTTCTATCCCTCATCCTTCTCTGTCGATCTTTCCTTTATACTTTCCCTTACCTACCAACGCCAGAGGCAGTTAACATATGGGATATCATCCTTTTAAAATGCATTAATCATTTTATTTTGAAGCAGTAAGAGAGACAGAGTGGGAAGTGGCACGCCCTTATGCCCGTACCTTGGCACAAGGCAGGCGTGTCAACTCTTCCTGAAGGGGTCGCGCCCTTTGGGTTTTTCTTTCCCCGTCCCTTGGGCTGAGAGTTAGCTCTGACCGTCGTCTGTTGGCGACGGACGTTAGATAAAGAAGTAAATCATAAATACCTCACTCTGTTATCCTTCATTTTCTACGTATATCATTTACTTTTTCATTTAATCTTTTTCTCATTTTTAACGAATCTTGAGTCACAAGACTCCTGCCCTTGAGAGTTTTAACGTTACCTTTTAATCTGTAGCAGCATGTCCCGCCACTCAGTATGAAGTCATATCCTTCGTTGTCATTCTGTGTAGTTTTTTTTTTATTACATTTTTTTTTGAGTTATTCCTGTGGAGAATGTTATCCTTGTCCATTTTCCCCTTCATTTGTTTATCCTCCCATTCATAAGTCGTGAGTAGTCTATTTTTAGCTTACACCCGAGTTGTAAGCTGCAGAAGTAAAAATTTAGCGTCGTTTAAGTTAGCAAATTAAAACCCGCGAATAATCTCTTTGCCTCAGCGAGCTGTCAAACTTGTCCCTTCAGATTTTAGCGTTCGTGGGAAATATTAGTTATGCTCATTGAGCTTGTGAACAATTGAGGTCGATTGGAAAGAAGAATTGAATTCTGTTATTACAATTTTGTAAAGGGATATTATTTAAAACCAAAGTGTATTGTCACTTATACCGCCTCTTCAAGGCACAACTAATAGCATGCCTGTAATTCCAGGATAGCATTAAGCAATCAGTTGGTTTACATTTGTTTTCATTTTAAATTCTGCCTTTTATTTATTTATTTTTTTTTATTTTATTTTGAAATTTTGAAGTGTTCTTTGTTTTTTTTTTTTAGTGCCTTATTACCCCAGTAAAGTAAATCGAATAAAGAATGGGTAGAATCAGTACTTATGAAGCATTTGAGCAATAATTAATTTGCAAACAAGTTTACCCTTTTATTGTATATTCTAAATTGCACTCTGCACTTAAAGTAAACCTTCAGTTTGTTATTGATTAGTATTGCATCAGAGTTTTACAAATAAAGTAAAGTAACAGTTGTAGCAAAGTAAAAGATAGAATAAAGTCGAACATTTTTTCTTCGCTCATTTTTGCTTTTATTGATATTCGCACCCGTTTATAGGTGTGAATATTATCTTGCAGGAGCTGTAAAGATTAGCGCCAAAATAAGCTAGGAAACTGCGTTCTCCTTCCTGCTTTGGTTGGTTTGAACCTTTGAAGGTCGGGTATAGGCTCAGAGAATATAATAGTTTGGGGACAGTAATCCTGGCTTTGCACTGTTTTCTTTGGTACAGGGAAAGAAAATCGTTTTCTATGATATAGTCGTGATCGACCTGGGTCAGGACATCGCTTTTTTCCCTACCCCTGTCCAGGGCAATAAAAGGTTGGCCAGGACAGCTCTCTCTCACACGCGGTACAGAAGCCGAGAACAAGGTCAGCCATTCGGCGGTCTTCCCTGCCCTCCGTTTTCCGCTCGCCGCCACGTGGATCCCATCGGCCTGTGTGCCCCGTGTTCCATTCCACGTGGCCTTAGAAGACTGCAATAGGGAAGTGCAAGTCTCCCAAACGTGAGCGACATTAAACTGCGGCCTTTTCATCATCCCAAGGGCGCCCTTTTCCCGCCCCAATCTACGACTTGAAGAAATACCTTGGAGAGGAGGCTACCATTTGTCCACGCTCGTGAACACGCAGAAGATCTCGGAGCAGAAGACGATGCAGACGTCAGCCCTACAGCCCCTACAAATGTGGTAATGTACCCAAAACGAGTTGCTAGTCACGATTACTTAGCCCTTTGCATTTATTAATCTCTGGGCCTATAACTTTGTGTTCCCTGATATTCCTTGGTTCAAGCCAGGCCCACGTGTTCACAGCTTCTTTCCTCTGAGTCACAAGTAACGCCTCGAGGAGTCCTTGGTGCCTTCAGTGCACCCCGAGTAATTCAGTCCCCAAATTCCAGCATTAGATGTGTAACGTGGGTCCAAATATCGTTTCAGAAAGACGCCTGTAGCAGAATTATCCTTGGTCCGTGTTCCTGGCATTCCCAAGCTCCCCCTTGGGAGGACTTCTGCAGCAGTAATTTAATGTGTTTCAGTTAATTTTCCTTTTGATCTTGTTTGCTATCAAATATAACTATTTTTTATATCCACGTGTTTCATGCACTTCCCCTTGTGAACGAGCCCTCCCTCCTGTATAACTTCTTTTTTTTTTTTGTTTTATATGTTCCTGGGTATCTTACTCAAGGCCATTTTAGAGTAAAAGTAATAATTGTGGAGACATAAGATCCACCTGCACCAGAAAACATTTAAAAATATATATACTTACATTCTGGGGTCTGTCGAAGGAATGTACAGGGATAGCATCCAGAATGTAATAAATGGATGGGAAAGAGGGATGACTTACCTTAATAATCAGTAATTAATCAAGGAGTGGAAGGTATATATAAATGATATATATATATATTAAATGAATTTATTTACAGAAATTAATCTGAAAAGGCTGATGATACAGCAAGCAAGCACATATGATGTGAAATAAAACTAGGCAATCCGTAGCAGATCTCTGGCTATGAAAAGATGACTAAGGGCTGGAAATTTTTAGGCTATTGTGCTCGAGGATGAAGGGAGATAATTAGTGCCCGATACTGCGATTCAGGAAAATTTGCTTATATCAGAAATGGCATACTTCTAAGTGGAACTGATTTACAATTGGGATAAATATATGGGAGCAGATAGCAGGATTTATGGAAGATCGCCAGATCCAGGTTAGCATTCAAAACAAGGAGGTTCTTCACATATATTAACTAGACATATGGAGGAAATTTAGATTAATATTGATAACATATGGAGAGAGTAATCCAATTCTGATCACTGAGTTACTCTCTTTGGAGTTTAGGGGCGAATCAGAAAATTTGTTAGTAGGTTTGCTTTACGAAAAGGGGCCTTTCGGTTTATAAAGTATATGGGAATATACATATAGATATATGCATTCACTGAAGGACATATAATAGCAAGGCCATGTTCCCAGACCATCCATTTTAACCTGTTCTATGCAGAGCTCTTGTAAACTGATAATACCTTGACAAAATATTTTTTTATTGTACCCATGAAAGGAGAAAGGTTATCAACTGAAATAAAAATTATAATTTAGTCGCAATGTCTTCTGAGATTGAAATGTTTGCCCGTTAAAAGCGGTAGTGGGTTCATATTTCAGTTATACACACTGATAGGTCAAATAATAACAGTATGTCTCATTGCATCTTTAGGTTCCACCTAAGTAACAAGCCTTAGATATATACCCAGTCCCTAAGGTTTGATATATGCTATACTTTTTAATATGAGTAATTTGCGTGTTTGTTGAATTTAATGATTTATAAGTTAACACATGAGTAATTTCTTAAATGTCGAGCGAAGAATTTTATCACAACCTGATTGCTTCCTAACAACAAATTCATTTCACGGATGGTGGAGAAGGAATTTATGGTCATGGGATACTTCTTAATTTATGGAAATTTTCTGCAGTCTAGTCCCTGGCTGTATTACAGAAGTTTTTCAATTTGAAAATACGTAAATTATATATACTTTGTGAAAGGCTGTTTATTCAATCCAACTCTAGACAATGTGTGAAGGCATAAAAACTGTCTCAAGTTATTCATATCTGCTAGTATATTAGCTATAATATATGTAGTTATATATTGTATAATAGCTAAATATATATTATATATCTGTTAAGAAGGGTACTGGTTTATCTTACTACAATGAGCCTAATCTATACAATGGTATCTACAGACTTTATGGATGTATCCACAAGTATCGTTTGACATCCAGAACTGGCCTCAGGGCAACAAATGGACTTATAATTAATAAGTGTCTTCGTCTAAGTATACGGTTTGGCCATGGCTCTAGCAAACAACGTTAAATGACAACCGTTTTAAACCACTTCTTCAAGATGAGGTGACGTTTGATAAATTTGTTATGCAGGTTTATATGGTCAATTAGTACTGTTCTGGGTTAATCAATATCATTGGACCGTTCAGATACCTATTAGTAAGTTTGTAACTGGTCTAGGATCAATTTGTGCATTTAAATGACATTTTTTATGGGACAATTAGTTCAAGGTAAATGCGACACTATACCAATGGCAATAAATTACATATTAAGGAGAATTATTTTGATAGTCTTTGGGTAGGATTGGATTTTTTCCGTCTGGTCCTTAGAAACACTTCTTTCCTTTCTGTTCGGTAATAAGGCTAGCCCATAATAGGGAAAGACGTTTTGGGCATGAGGCTGGGAAAGAATTTGCCCTTTTCCACTAGATAAGGACATAATCTTGCTTTTAGGTATATAAAATTAGACTCGTGAGGTTATTTGGTGGATTTCGTAAGAATCAGAATATATTTGAGTCATCAGTGTTGGTCATTTACCAGTGAATAAGTAACATGAATGATTTTGCCAAGACATCTTTCTGGTTTTTGATGGCATGATGATTTGTGTTTTGAGCAAAGTGATTTAATTAAAATAAAAGAACTTCTCTATGAAATATTTAGGGAGTTTATTTTACAAATTTTGGCTTTGGAGGACCCAGGACAAAGTTTAGTGTCTTTGATCAGCACTGGCACTCTGGGTAAAGTTAATGGAAGGATTATATTTTCGTGTTCTAATAGGTCCGGAGATTCCTTTTTCATATGACTACTTTCAGTGTTTATAGTGGCAATGGCAGTATTCTGGGATTTTAGGCATCTACACATAGTGGCATATATGACTAAAACCCCTTGTATATAGTATGTGCTGAGGTAGTGGAGACATGTTTTTAAACTTTATATCATTGCAGAAAAAGCATGTTTCATTTTTATCCATTGTATTTGCTTAAACAAACTGCTGACGAAGAAGTTAGCCCTGTTACATTGTAGAGTCTGATGGCCTGCAAGGGGCTCCGGGTTGAGTCTTTTCATTTTCTGCCAGGTAACTGTGGCCAGTGATTTTTAGAACTTGATCAGTCTTTTGATGTTTGCGTTCTTATCTCTCTCTCTTTTTTTCGTAGACTGATAATTTTGTCCGGCTGTTCCTTCTCATTCGGCCAAAGTGGAAAATGAGCCACTAGGAAAGGATTTCCAGAGCATGTTGGAGCTAAAGTTAGAGTTTCGAGGAGTTGGAGAGAATCAGAGCACATGAAAGAGCGATGCTTGGCATGAAGTTAGAGTTGGCCAAGACCGGTTTTGCAATTAAGGAGTTTGTAAAGTACCCCCATCCATGAAGATATGGGGAAAAGTTTAGTTTTGGGGATGCTCTTTCATTGACTTGTTTTTTTGCCAGGAGAACGTCCCTGGTCTTTCATCAGTCTTTTGAAAGGGTTGCTTGGCAGGTTGTCTTGGCCTCAGGGAGGTCTGGATCAGCCAGTTGATTCAATGTCGCTTGCTGGCAGGCTCAGAAGGTTTATAATGCCATAGAGGAGCAAGTATCTCGGGATTATGATGGTGACTTGCAGCGTTAGAAGCTTATGATTTGGTAGCCAGGATACAACAAGTAGGTGGACGGATTTAGGAGTTTTAACAAAACCCTCAACATGACTTTTTGTAATGGGCTTTCCTTTTCCTGTATGGTTCAAGATCTTTTTTGATCATTGGCTCAAGAGCCAAGTTAACTACTTTGGTGGCAGTTGTGAAGGTATGATATTGATTTGATTTTAAAATCGTCCTGCGCTAAAGATTTAAGAGTGCATTTAAAAGACTTGAAGTCTGACCTCTTTTAGAATTGCTCAGTTGAGTGAGAGGTATAGGTGACCAATATAGGGTTGAGACTAATTATGCTGTGGACTGGGTAATTTCCCTGTGAATCAAGGGTAACTGGGAGACAGAAAGAGAATTTACTTTAACCAAAATTGTTTAATTTCAGGGTCCTATCATTGGAATTTCCAGATCCTAATAATAATTCCAATTTTCAGGCTAACTTATATTTTCCATTTTCCAGGAGAGTTCAACCAAAAAGTAATCCCAGTGGTAATTTTTAAATATAATTTTGCAAAACTGATAATCCTCATTCTAGTAGACTTTATAACTTTGTCCATTTTGGGTTTTAGAACCTGTTATTGGTTAACAAGGTAGGATAATCATGTCGCTCTTTGTTTAGCCATAAAAGAGTTATCAGAGGGCTAAGGCTTTTTCTCCCATTGCTTTGGTGAATTTTTAAGTTTCTCCATTCTCTTTGGGAAATTGTCAAAGAGCAATTCAGCATAACCATGGGCTGCATTTAATAAGTCCATTTGGCCAGACTAAAATGAATTTGAGAAGCAAGTTATAAATGTCAAATTTGAATGCTGGGACACAGGTGCTATTTCTTTCGTTTATTGTTCTAGCTGCCTAGGTTACCTCTTGTGAAGTCTCTCTTGTTTATGCAAAAATAAGTTGTTTTCTAACACTTTTGTTCGGTGTGTTTCCAGTTGAAGGAGAGCGTTGACGTTATCGGGTGTTGTAAGAGTATTTTCTGGCCATTGTTGTCTCATCTAGCTTTTGGGATAGATGGTATCCCTGAGAATCCTGTAATTACAAGGTCATGTTAATTTGGGGAAGAATTGTTCCCCATTTTCTTTAAATATTATCCAACTTTGGGGTTTATTTGTTACTCAGAAACTTTGGGTATTATCTTTTGATGATTGGGGAAGTGTTTGCAATTTAGACCCATGTTACAAGTTTGTTTTTCTTTCCTTCAAGGGTGGACTCTGTGGAAGTAGTGCCAGTAAGGTGTTAAAGCATGATAGTAGCTGATTTTATAAAGAGACCACAGAATTTGATGGGCAAATAACACTTGGAAAAGGGTAGATGTAAAAACAATTAGCCATGTGTTTGTATCAGAGACATTATTATTGCAACTCAGGATGTGCAAATCTTATGTATCTCTGAGTACCATGGTGCAGATTTTAGGCCTAAACAATTCAGTAAGACAATTTGCAGTGACGCTGATTAAAGGATCCTTTCAGAAGGCACATTTTAGGAGTGGAGGGTTTCTTTTCATAAGAGAACAGAATGTATTTTGGTGGCCCAATATGCTCAGGTGTATTAAAGTTCTTGCAGAACTTGTGAGGTGAGCCAAGTCATGTGGATGCTATCCTAATCCAGGAGTTTGTGCAAGGCTTGTTCTAGATACCCATATGAATTCGGTGCCTTTTCAGAGATTTTGAATCCATGGAAAACCTTGCAGAGACAGTCGAGGATAATGTATTTATTAAAGTGATGGGGAGAGCTTCTCGAAACATAGAGAAACTCCAGCACGGAAAGTAACTTAATTAAAAAAAGATGGAGTCACTTAGTGAATTTTTTTGTCGTTATAGGGTTATTGGACACATTCAATGGGAGATCGTTCATGGTACTAATTTTTCTTCTCTCTATCAACAGGTTTGCTCTCTGGAAAATGAAAATCTCAGTGTCCCTTACCATCCTGAAATTAGTGGCTTTAGGTTCACCAAACTATATTTATATAATTTTATATATTATGAATTTTAGTTGGGAAAGGAATTTACTCTTATCTCATTATTTTATTAAGAGAACTCTATAAGAACTCACTTTTGTATTCCAAATGAATCTCTAAATATCAATTTCTCCTTTTCAGATTGGTGTATGGTCATAAGGTTGAGGTCTTTTGGAAGTGTTGTTTACCAGTGTTGATTGGGGGACGATAACAAATTGCAAAATTTAAACATATTTTTATCATTTTTCAAAAATAAATTGAGTATTTACGGAAGTTTGCCCAGGATCTATTTGAAGCTTCATAAGGCTAGTGTGGTGGGAAAACATTCCATGATCTCAAGGCAGTAAGTCTTTTTTTTTTAAAATCTGGAGATCTGGTTTCTTTTTGATATGGACCCTGGATTCAGTTTTATAAAACCCAGATTTAAAAGGTAATGTTAAGGTAATTGATTTTGGTGTATGACCTTAATTATCAAAATTATTCTCAAGGTTCTACTAGAAGAGTAGAATTTTTCACATTAACATAATTAAAGAAATAAAAGGTAGAAATCCAGATCCTTTAAATATTGTTTATGAAATACCAAATCCTCTAGTTACTGTATTTTCTAAGAAATGATTTTCCTGATAATGCATTTGATAACCATGTATTTTATTTATTAATGTTGAGATTTTAATATTGAAATGTTTTGTTGGAGCATTTCTGGATGACTATACCACAGAAAAGACGGTTATGTTTAATAAGTTAGCCAATGTTTGGACTCCAGGAGCTTATAATCATTCCAACATAATGTTGAAGTGGTGAACCATCATGCACAGGCTCTTCAATCAAAGCTGAAAAAAGCCAAAGTTGTTTGAAATAGGTGCAAAATAAACTGGATAGATCTTATGCAACCCTAGCTCAAAGTATTTTGGAGGTTCAAACCTATAGTTCTTGGTACAAAGAAACCTGATGGTGACTATAGAAAGTGTTGAACCTGAGTTAGTTAATCAGGTAATTTGATGACAGTTTCCCTCTTCTCTCAGGTGTTGAAGATTTAAAAACATTGAATGCAAGTTTGTAATTAAAATTACGACTTATTCAAAAATATAAAATGGTTACTGGCAGGTACCATTGTCTCACAGGGCCCTTGAGATTTCGGCATTTGTCACCCCAAATGGGTCAACTAAGAGGTGATGCCTTTTGTTTTAAAACCGCAAATTATCGTTTACTTTTATACCCCAGGGTGATATCATACTTGGCTGGAATTGGTACCGAACAATATATATACATAATGTTCTATATAATATACAGTCAGGACTACAAAACCCATGTTGAAATGTTAAATGAAAACTGTTTCAGGTTTTAACATAAGGCTGGTTTGGTTGTAAATATCAAAAGTGTGAGTTTGGTAAGGCTGTAGTGACCTATCTTTTCATGGGGTTGGTCTTGGAAGGTTGCTATAAACATGCTAATATTGAGATTTGCCAACGTTTTCCTCAGGTTAATAACCGTGGTGTAAAAAAGTTCTTGGCATGTTAGGTTTAAGGAGGAGTTTCGTGAAAGATTTTATGACATATATTTAACTTTTAATCTATTGGTTTGAACACTAATTTTTTTGTCCTATACATGTGAAAAAAGCATTTATATAAGTTAAATCGGTGTTAGTCTCAGAACATTTTCTTCCCTCTCCAAATTTTAATAAACCTATTTTTATTTGCTGTGGATGAAGCGACGTGGGCATTGGAGGGGTCCTGTTTAGAGATGATGTGGAATGCATCCCTTCTTTTTCAGTAAAAAGTTACTTCGGCCGAAAGAAAGTACTCCACCATAAAGAATGGGAAGCTTTGGCTCTGGTTAATCATCGTAATTATTTTCAATTTATTTGTCTAGTTCTCTCCAGGTTGAAGTGTTGACGGACCATAACCCGCTGGTGTTCATAAATAAGATGAAAGCAATCAAAAATTTTCCCAAATGGACTGCAAGATACTCCTTCAGGACATATAATGTCTTCCAACATAAAATTAGGAGTGGACAACAAGATCCTGATGACTTTCTAAAGATGTGACTGCTGGCTGTAATGATGTTGATCCTGATTTTCTAATTTACTTTTGGGATGAAGGGAATTAATGTATGCCTAATGGTTATTGCTTATTTTGTAGAAAGTTCCCTGTTTTTTTTTTCAGGTTCTTTTTTTTGAGCAGGAGATTAAGAGTCCTAGTGTGAGTGTTTTCTTTGTCAGTTTGCAGGAAAATTTACCTTATATTTTCGTAGGTTAAGGTTTAAAAAAATTCATTTTCCTGTTTAAAAATTAATTTTTTTCGTTGAGGGAGGAAAGGTATCAGGCAGTAAAATTTTAAATTAAATTTTCTTTGTTTTTAACTGTTTTTTGCACTGAGTAATTTAATTTTTCTATTGTTTGCAATTTTTGTAAAACTAAGTTAAGTTAGGTATTTTGCTGTTGGTTTTATTTAATTTATATAAAAGTTCCTTGTTTGGTTGAATTACAGCTTTTGTTGAAAAACTTAAGTTTTTGAGAGGATCTACAGTGCAGTTTTAAGGTGGGGCCTTCCTCAGTGTTTTGCTTCCAAATACCAAATTTGTATACTCA
>NC_089766.1:30086818-30101818 GCF_040412425.1 Macrobrachium rosenbergii | reverse complement strand
AAAAAATCATTCAGCCTTCAAAGAAAAGTCTAACAGGTGCTTTTCAAATTTTTTTTAATCTAAGTCTTGTATAATTTGTTGAGACTCTCAAAATCAAGCTATATTCCATGTATTTTTAGTTTGTATTTGTTTTCTCTTTAAGCCTATATATGATATAACTATGTTGTTACAAAGCACGTCAATATAACATATATATCACATTTTAGATAACCAGCTATCTCCTTGTATATATCCTTCTATATATATATATATATATATATATATATATATATATATATATATATATATATATATATATATATATATATATATATATATATATATATATATATATATATATATATATATATATATATATTATTCCTCTGTCTATCTGGTTGTCTTTTGCTGAAAATTACATGAAAATAAAAAAGTACTTACAAGAAAGTACAGCAGATATGAGAATATGGCATGGCAGAAAAACTTATCATCTTCCATGAAGCAGCCGTCTACGCTGTCTAAGGTCTAAGAATCTTGGTGAAGGATTGTTCGAAATGATTTATACCGCGGACTGGAGGGGAATATCAAGCGAAACAGTGTCAGCTTCAAAGCCTCTTTGAAAGAACTCTGCTTTCTCTTCATAACTTTGTAAGCTTTCCTTATGGTCATAGTTGTCAATCAGTCCTGTTATTTTCCCATTCAGTACAACTGATTTCGTGTCAATTAAAATGATACTATTAAGAGAGAGGTGTTGTAAAATGACACAATATTCCCAGGTAATAAATTCAATCACTAATGCCAACTATGGCAAGAATATCTGTTAACGAAAGAAAACCGAAATAATAATAAAATAAAAACGTCCTCTATGTCAAGATTGTTTTCTTGCTAAAAACTGGCAATTCCTAAAGCAAAAGAAAAAGTATTCTAATATATAGAGAAAATATTTCACAATGTCTGACTCTTTAGCTTTACTTATGAAACAGGTGCAAAGGACGAGAAGCGTTTTGTTCAAGTCTCTCTCTATCTCTCTCTCTCTCTCTCTTAAAAATTACATAAAATATCAGAAAATCTACAACATAGTTTCGGAAAAAATAGTGTAAAAGAAAAAAATTATCTTTCGATTTCTGTCTCTGTCTGTCCTCTCTCTCTCTCTCTCTCTCTCTCTCTCTCTCTCTCTCTCTCTCTCTCTCTCTCTCTCTCTCTCTCTTAAAAGCTTACATAAGATATGCAAGATCTATGAGTTGCTGTTAAAAGAGAGATTGCAGAGATGAAAGGCTCTCTCTCTCTCTCTCTCTCTCTCTCTCTCTCTCTCTCTCTCTCTATTTATCTCTCTCTGTACTTTATGTATATACATATATATATAATATATATATATATATATATATATATATATATATATATATATATATATATATATATATATATATATATATATATATATATATATATATATATATTTCTTTTGGCAAACTCTCCCTTTCGTTATGCTTGCATTAAATCTGCAGAAATTACGAATAAGGAAAATATCCACTTTTCCTTAAGCTCTAGAGCAGAAAGAGGCCAGATTCCCCTTAATATTAGGAAATATTTCTTATAACTTTCCGTTTCTTAAACGACGAAACTAATAGCAAACGTATTTCTGTAAAGTGAGCAATTGAAAAGTGGAATGGATAAATGCTGACAGTTTTAGCTTTAATTACACCCATTCAAACTAAACACAACCACACCAGGTACGGAATAGTGCTTTTCCCGCGGTAATATAGAAAAATATGTAACTTGTCGCAGTAGTCTTATCATAATAAAAATTAAGTGCTATATTGTTTATAGTAAATAAGTTAAACAAAAGTAAAATTTTCGTAAATAAGAAGAAAATTCCAACAACAAGGAGCAGCTACGACTTAGCCATTCATTGTTTTTTTTTTCCTATGACAAGTGACTCACTTTTCGTATGGCACTGGCCCCCTTCCCCGTAGGGCGACAGTACCGTCACTGTAACTTTTGCAGTATACTGGAGGCATTACTACGGGTTTTTTGCTGCGTCTCTTTGGCCTTCGTAACACTCACTTTTTAGCCTTTCACTTTACTTCCATTCCACTTCCTCTCTTCAGACTTTCTGTCCAACCACTCCTGTCCCTGCTTTCGCTGTCTAAAGCACTTAATGGCTGATAGTGCCCTAATGCTTGATTTTGTGCCAAATTTCCATATATCAGGTCCATAGTTCCCCTTCTCACTGCCCATCAGCTTCCTGTAACAGTGAGTCAGGTAAATTGTATTGAAGAGGCTCCTCGCTTTATCTTTTCCTTTTTGAACTTTTCCGATGTGAAATACTTGAAAGAATACAAATAGATGATTAATCTCCTCTGCCACAAGCAATTGTCTTATTGTTTACCACTGACTTCAATTTTGTTTATCATAACCTCCGTGCATTTGTGCTAGTGTCAGCCTTTCCTAACAGAAAAAAAAACTCTCATAGTTTTTATTAGGCCGAATAATTAGCAAAGAGATGACAGTTGTCCAAAACAGGAATGCCTTTACAATAGCTTGTGCATGCATAAGCACTGATGGATGCACGTGGACCTATCAGGTGTGGATGGAATGAAATTTATGATTCCTTCCATCAGTAACTTCTTCCTGCATTTGAATGCTACCTAATAACTTATAATGTCCATGGCTACATATTTGAGTTACTTTCTCTTGAACTCTGTGATCTAGATACATTTCACTATACTCAATAGAAGGAGGAGTAGTGGTAGCAGTAGAAACAGTAGTTGGCAAATAATTACTTGACTGAGGGACGAAGAAGAAGGCATAAGGTAAACAGCTTTGCTGCTGCTCCTGCTCATTTTTGCTTATTTCTGGGACTATACACACAGGTTCGCCGAGAAAATGTTGTGATGGATCGGTGAATATATGCTGTTAATGCTGAAGTAAAAATAGTGAATGTGTTTTAAGTGACAGTGCAGTTATAAACCTTGAAAACTTCGTTAAGTTCTCTTAGTTTGAGTGCCCCCCCCCCTCCAGTATCACCTAGGCGGGGAGACGGTGCTGCCATCTATTGAGTCTTTTAGTGACTAGTTTCAGTGTAACAGTATGACGTCATAATCAACATCGTTTAGGAGAAAGGACTCCTTTGGGTTGCAGTTTTCTGCATACCCTTCTATGGATGCTGTTAGTAGAATGTTATTTTCAAATATGAAATTGGTTCATGACTCGATTATAGGAGTTCATTTTATAAATAGGAATAGAGTAGTTGTTAAAGTAGTACCAAATGTGTTTAATGATCTCATAGACAATTACGAAGGTAAAGATGTATGTTCAGATCAGTTGGGAAATGTAAAGACTGTGAATCTTAGTACATTCATTACGTATGTTTCAATAAGCAATGCTCCTTTCGAACGCTCAGATGAAAAGGTGATCGAGGTATTATCAAAATATGGCAAAGTGGAAGGAATCAGGCAAAACAAATATGCTTACGGACCATTCAAAGGGCTATTGACGGGAGTCAGGACAGCTAGCATGAGACTAAAAGAGAATGTTCCTTCATCTATTACGGTTTTCGGATTTACCTTAACTATCTTGTATAATGGGCAGCAACGTACATGCTGTAGGTGTGGGGAAATAGGTCACATGGCTAACAACTGCAAATACGAAGATGTAAGGTCTAAGTTTAAACAAGGAGAGTTCCTTCACCTGCCTACGGAAGGAAAGGACGAAACCAACGTAAACACAAATGAGTTGCATAAAGACAATGTAGAAAATGCAACAGTTGAGGAAAGCGGAGATAACCAAGGAAATCAAACCACAGATATAGTAACCGAAGGAGAGGACGGGGATGAGGAACCTAATTCAATGGAAGAACAGGTATTAGATAGCACAACAGAAGAAATTGTTAAGAATAATTCACAAAATGATTCTGAGAAAGAAAAGGATGAAGACGACTCGATAAAACTTGGGGAAGATACAACAAAAAGGAATGTTGCAAGTGATCTAGGGAAAGAAACGAAGGAAGATCTTGCCTCAGTGGAATCTTTGGACTGCTGCTGCATGAGGGAGGGAGGGAAGAAAATGTTCATGGCAAACTGGAGAGAGGGTAATCGATGGTCGGCCAAATTATGAGGACGAAAGGGATCTTTTTGAGGGCAGTCTTGAATACGAGCAGGATGATGCCGATGAAGGAAGGCCAGGAATTAGGGTTTCCCAGCCAATAGGTGTCAGTGACTTGCTTACGTGTACAACAAATGTTGAAATTCATAAGGATGGTAAAGAAAACGAGGTATTTACAGAAAACGAAGCAGCAAGTATAGTAAAAGGAAAAGAAGAGGAAAACACGGATAGTGAGGAAATAGATTATGAGAGACCAGCTGCAGCGTCCCAAACAGAATTTTACAGTATTGATATAGAAGTTGGAACATGGCATACAAAAACAGACTCTAGCAATAAACTGAAGATAACGCTGAAGAAATACCAGCATCAAAACATAGAAAGGATGAACCCGAATATATCATCACATGATGAAACAGGAAAGTGTACTAAGAAGCTTAAAGCAAATTAACCTAGTATTGTATTATGCTTTAACCTGGTATTGTATATGTTTTTTTACACTACATACAAAATTCATTTCATCCACATTAAATGTAGCTACAGTTAACGTAAATGGACTTAATACTTTGAATAAGCAAATTCAGATAATAAACTTTGTTTCTTTATAAACTTGATATAATTTTCGTTCAAGAGCACAATATAAAAGGGGAAGGGAAACTGGAATATGTTGAAAAATATTGCAAAGTTTTGATTAATTATACACAAATGCTTAAGGGTGGAATAGCTATCTTTTCAATAAAACATCTAATGTGGAAGTTTTGAGTTTTGAACATGACATGGGTGGTTATGTTATGAGTGTTAATTGTCGTTACTCAAATGTTAATATTCATATTCAGTTATTAAATGTGTATGCTCCTGCTGGGAATAGTAAGAAAAAAGATAGGGAGAAATTATTTAACACAGATATTTTATATTTCTTAAGGAACAATATAAGCAATATCATAAAGGGTGGTGATTGGAATTCTATTATCTGTAACAGGGATTTCAAATTCAGAACTGAACTATCTAAATCATTTGTAAGTTTGAAAAGCAATTTGAAACTTATAGATGCTTGGTTTTCATGTCATCACCAGGTGGAGTATACTTATGTTAGGGAGAATTATGGTTCAAGGCTGGATAGATTTTATTTAAAAGATTTGCATAACTATGCGGCAAATATTCAAAATATTCCTGTTAGCTGGACTGACAATTGCATTATAGTATTAGCCTTGAAATTAGAAAATGTAGCGTCGCCAGGGAAAGGGTATTGGAAACTTAATAGTAATAATCTAGAGAAAGATATTGTATGAGGCAATTTTCTTATGACTTGGAATAATATTAAGAGGAGCAAAGATAGATTTGGAAACATTCTGTGTTGGTGGGAATATGCGAAAGCCAGGCTTAAATCTTTCTTTATCACATGTTCACAGCAAATTAACCAAGAAAAATATGGCTTACTGAAATTACTGAATTACCAGTTAAAAGAGGAAATAGGAAAAGGTGTATTAAGAAAAGACAAGTTTTCGTTAGTGAACTCTTCGAAATTAAGAATAAATAATATTCAAGATGAAATTTGCGAAGGAGTCAAAATTAGAGCAAAGGTGGATGATAAATTAAAGGATGAACAAGTTTCATCATATATATCTGTTAGGGAGGGAGAAAAACTGTAAATCGTATGTAAATAAGATAAAGAGGGGTGATGGTAGCGAAATAGCAAACCCTAAGGCTATTAATTTAAATATAAGGGAATATTTTGAAAAGCTTTTCAAAAAAGAGAAATGTGATAAGTCTTATCAAGACTTGTTTTTTAAATTTAGTAGATAAAGTTATTGATAGGAACGAGAATGATATTTTAACCTCAGAAGTGACGGAGTCTGAAGTATCGAAAGCACTGAGGGGGATGAAGAACGGGAATAGATGGTCTCACTGTTGAGTTTTACAAAACGTTTTGGAAGGAAATAAAAATCGAATTTGTAATCCTTGTAAAGTTTATTTTTGAATATAAGAGCATCTCCAAAATGAATAAAGGAATAATAACGCTTACGCCGAAGGAAGGAGACTTGGGTTTTATTACAAACTGGAGGCCAATAACGATGTTCAACGTGGATTTTAAGATAGTAGCGAAAATAATAACTAATAGATTGAAGAATTTGTTACATTTAATCATTTCCCGCGAGCAGTTTTTTGTGTAGATGATTTGTCAATTATCAACTTGAATTCCATTATGAGAGATATTATGTTTTATGCAAATAATAATGATAAAAAGCTGCTTTAATAAATCTAGACTAGTCCAAAGCTTTCGATCGTGTGGATCATGATCTTTTATATGCGATATTGAGCAACTTTGATTTTGACCCTAGTTTCATTCAGCTAATACAAATGATTTATACAGAAGCTGAAAGTGTACTATGCATAAATGGCAATATTTCTGATCCATTCCCCATAAAAAAATCGGTAAGGCAAGGATGTCTATTATCCATGATTTTATTTGTTATTTACCAGGAACCCTTTTACAGGATGATGAAAAAGAAGCTTGTGTACATGTCATTGGCTTTGCCAAATAATTTAAAGGTTTCTGTTCTATGATATGCTGATGACTTTGTTATCATAGTTACTAGTGACAAAGGAATACTAGAATGTTTTAATATAATCACAGATTATGAAAAGGCAAGTGGTGCAAATCTGAACAGAAATAAAACTTCAATTTTACGCATTGGGAAATGGAGAGATAAATCAGCATGGCCAATAAATGGCTGTCATTGCCTTCATGATTCCTTTAAAATACTAGGTGTTTATCATAGTAATAATTATCACGATAGTGTTAATCTAAATTGGAGTAATCTAGAGAGTAAGATAAATAAAATGATAGGTATATTTAGGAATAGGAAGCTGACAGTGTTCCAAAAATGTATTATAATTAATTGTAACATTGTAGCAAAAACATGGTATGTGTCACATGTATATACAGTTCCACAGGATTGTGCAAAACAAATACAGAGAAGTTTATTTAGATACCTATGGAATGGAAGCTGTGAACCATTTTCAAGAAATACTGTATTTTTGCCACAGACAGAAGGTGGGCTAGGGATGATGAATATTCTACATACATCGAAAGCCATTATGTTCCGTACTTTTAACAAGATTTCTATAAATAAGTGTTATGGTTTTGAAATTACGTATTTCTATTATAAAATAAAAGCTAGTGTTTCGATGGAAACTGAAGAAAAATGAAAGAGACTGTACTATTTTTATCACATCATATTATAGTGAGATGATTGATGTTTTAAGGAAAGTATATCGTTTCAAGAATCATCCTAAGGTGTCTGATAGTTTACTAAAGAATCTTAAATTGGATTTCAAGACACGATCTAAGAAAGATGAAAACACAGCAATGGTGCTACTATCAGATTTCGTAGCAGGAGTATAGTTTGGTCGATCCTTGGGCCTATTGACAGACGACCCAAACTTGATTGCTTATATAGGGAATAGAATGTCAAAAACGAAATCTATATTGGGCCAAGTTTATGCAAATAAATCAGACAACCTTTTTACCAATGAATATGTACTTAATGCTATTATAAAATAAATTTACTGAAATAAAAAGAAAAGTTACTGTTAGGATATAAAGCTTACAAACTTTGTTATTTGTAAGGGTTGTAAATTGTTATTGTGTATATTGTATATATGAATGTATATGAAGTCATTGTAATGGTTCTGTTGTAAATTTTATCAATAAAAGAAAAAAATAATTACTTAACTGCCAGCTTGTATGTTCTCACTTCCATCTCTCTTTATTTTTAATTATCACATCACTCTCTTTCAAATAAATAAAATAAATACCTAGCAGTCCCACAGAGACTCTTTTATTGCATTCCATAACGACTAGTACTGAGAATATCAGAAATAACCCTCATGTAAAGAATTAATCTGGTTCCATCTGTCTCGAAAAAAACTACCTCTGCCTCTACAGTTTTTACGACAGGTAGACAGCTGGTCATTATGTATTGGCATGGAAATATATATGTACATACATATCCTCCTCCGTCATTTGCTTCTATGTTACGACGTGGTGTTTCACTCGAATGACCATTACTTTGTTTTAACGAGGAAATTAAAATGGTTGACCATTCAAATTAGACTTTCAGGATGAACTAACCTCTTCTCAAAGGTCACATTGAAATGTATTCTCGAAGTGCTTCATTCTACTTCTACTCGTGTCAACACTGCCCACCCGACTTTCCATAAAAAAAGTATCGCTGGTGACCCTGGGTCAAACCGATAATGACACTTAACCTTGTTTCTTTGAAGATATTCTTTATATTTATAACGTTAATTTAGCATAGGACTTATTTCCAGAGGTGGTGGAATGTTGTGTAATAAAACACCTGTACCTTGTCTCGTAATTTTCATGTCAATACATTAATATGTTATGTCGTACCTTTAAAGTACATCTGAAGACTTTTCTACCAATAATGTTCCGCAACTGTTCCCCTCTCTTTACCTTGATCTATAGCTCTTCTACCCTCACCTGATCTAGGTACTGTTCTATATCTGTTTTCCCAACGAAAGATTTATGCAATTTTGCCAATGCATATGCGGTGGGAAGTTCCCTTTTATGTACGCGAGGCTTCTTTCTGAAAGACCTCATTATGGTCGAGAACAAACTTATAGCCTGTATCGTTTAAATTCTGGAGAACCTTTTCCAATTCAATAAAAAGCGATAGTCTCATGATCAGATGCTTTTCTTTGTCCAAATACATTTGACGTCACCATAAAATATACAATTTTATTTGGAGAAAGTTTTGTTAACGAAGAATTCTGGAATTCCACAATACGTTAAAAACTTCAGAAATGAAGTTCACTGTATCACACAGCCCTTGAAAAAGACTTAGTATTATTTTTTAGATTTATGCTATAATGGAAAATATTGCGCTAAATGGTTCTTTAACATGGAGTTTTAAATTTGACATTATATCTAAAACAAGAAATTTGGAAATTCTTGCTCTTTTGTAACGTGCATATTATAAAATGTTCCTTTTATCTCACCTCAGGTGAGATAAAAGGTTCTCGATGAAAAGAGAATAAGGCATTAAATCCATCTACCTGCTATTATTTTCTACCATTTTGTAATAACTAAGTCAGGATTATGAATATTAGGGGCCAAAGACGTTTAAGAAAATCCATGTAAAGACTGTCTTAAATATAACTTATGATCTCATAGCTCCGCTAGGTTAGGAATGAAATGCGCCCCAAAAAAACAGTTCATGGCAACCTTTGAGAATAAGATTTGTGTTCTCCAAACGTTTGAGGTATATCATTATATAAGATCATTATACAAGAGAATAAATAAAATCAGCGGCATTCATTTGTCCCGTCAACAACAAGACGTTCTGATATATTCGGTTGCCAACAATAGCCAGCATAAAAAGAGTGATGTATTGACATATGACATACGAAAGAGAGTCTATTTGTCAGCCGTCTACCTATTTACTTTTCTAATTGTAATTTGGAAAACGTGCCCATAAGGCTGTCAATTTTTTTGAAAACGCAGCAGCGGACAAGACCGTTCGACTCTGTTCTCTGCTTTTAGTGACTTGAATAGTGTGCATCTTTGTTCCACAAAAGCGCCGAATGATGAAATTATACTTCATGCTATGTGACTCTTATTTTTTCTAACGTTCTAGTTTGGTTTGAGAATGCCTTTTATTGCATGATGTTTATACTGTTTTATTAATGAATTTTTAAAATTGTAATCTCGTCTTTTCAATCAGCAAATGGCTGGACAAAATAAGTATGTACTCGGTAAAAATAAGTATGATTTTTTACAAAAAATTTTTTTTTTATCAAAATCGCCGACCTATCAGTTACGCCATCTCCCATGTGACTACGCAAACAAACACACAAACAGACACATAAGTATATTCTTTTGCCTCCTAAGAAGCAGAGGGGTAGGGGAGATGTCTTCTTCCTAATCAGGCATCTTTCTTCCAACCTCGTCCCAAACATCTTGAAGAAGAGGACCTTGACCTTTCCTGCACTTCTGAGAGCGTGCTGACGACAAAGAAAGTGATTGTGAATCAGTGAAAAGGAAGATGAAATTTGATTTTAAAAAACACAATAGTGATAAGAGGTTCATTTATAGATGATTAAAGAGCTTCCTTTAAAAAGAAATATTTAATTCTTGCTTATCAAATGAAACTTTAAGAAAAATATATCATCTATCAAAATATATTCCAAACTTTTTCCTTCGATGAGTTGAAATAAAAATGTTTGAAGAATGCTCTCGAAACATGAAATGAAAAATTCCTAACAATATTCTCGATATTTAACTGAATTTCCCTTTTTAACTTTCTCACTTCATTTTATCTTATCATATAACTTACATTTATTATTTTAACATTTCTTCATTTTAAACATTATATTTCAAGCAAAAAAAAGTAATAGAAAGAATATATTTTATAAAAGAAGACTTATGGCTTTAATCTTTTTTATTGAACCTTTTGCAAAAACTATAGGGAAAGAATTAAACTAAGAACACTTAACAATACAATTCGTGATAATGGGAACAATTAATGTATGTCGTCTGTAGTCTTTCACCAATTTCACCATGACCACCACAATCTTTTTTATTACCAAAATCCAACCTGAGTTCACTTTGGAGATGGCAAAGTTTTTTTTTTTTTTTTTTTTTTTTTTTGCCCGCAGTAGACCCTAAAACCGGCGACTTAGGAAACTTTTCTTGCATTTTCACAAAGAATTCAGCAGTTTTCTGAAAAAAAAACAATAAACAACAGAGCAGTTAAAAAAAGATAGGGAAAATAGGACGATGTCTACAATGTCTATCACTAAAGTATAAGTAAAACACTTTCTCTAATGATGCTATTGATACTTATTATTGATAACTACGTATAATAATAACATATAATAGCGAGAGTATCGTGGTGCTACTATTATTCCACCTTCACCATTACCGCAAACCTTACCCCTATTTTTCTAAACCCTGTAGGGGTGGAAGTCGTGTCACTCAATACACTCCTCTGGCTCTTATGTCTTTTTGCCTCCTACATTTCTCGACGATTTTTGAGCAGATTCTTGTCAAAATCAATAGGAGTTGAAACTTCAGGTGATTTCCTAGTCAGTGGGAACAAATGTTATTGGTCTCCGATGGAATTTTCGACCTGTTGACATTGTAAAAATCGGCAATATCCAGATACCAATCGAAAGTTTATCATTTGTTCTGCTGTTTGACGTAGAATTGAGAAAAAATACAACGCTTCCCATGGCTTATATATTATATTGCTTCCGTTATTTTATATTGCAGAGGAACATGCTCCTAAAAGTTAACATTTTTGAGAAATAAAATTAAACAAAACAGTGATAGTGACATTTGTTCCCCCTACAGTGAAAGAATAAAAATATGATAATATCTTAGCGATTAAAGTAGCGAAAGAGCTATAGCGTCATCGAAATACCGGATTTCCAGGAAGGTTTTGCCCTGCCTGTTTAATCTTTCAAGTAGGGAGTTTAGGAAGTTAGTGCTTGATGGTAAACAAACCATTCATTATTTGGACACAGTAATGTGTCAAAGTGATGAAGGGCTGTATTCAGTAAAGGATGCCATATTTGACAGGTATACAGGCTCTGAAAACGGTAATTAGCCATTATGTTCAAGAATATATGGTAAAATATACTTGGAAAAACCAGATTACCAGCAGATGATGTTAAAGTGAGGCTCTGGAGAGCCCATGGGTTCCATACTCTGATTGGGGATGTTGACAAAATGTATGAAAAAGGAGGTATGCAACTAAACATTATTTCGGATTTATGGCTGCCTAGGAGAGGTTACCTTGGTCGGGTAGAATGTGGGCATTCTAATAAGATTTGAATAGGGAAGTTTATGTGAAGATGCCTCCCCCGATTTAATTCTAATTTATGGTCCCTTACGTCATACTACCTTAGTGGTCCACACGGCTGTTACTTCCCCCACCCATCTCCATTCCCAATTTTCCCACCCTTGATTAGTTCAAGTAGAACATGGCGCCCTAGGTTAGGTTAGATTAATATGCATCCTAATTTCCAACGATTCAAAAACAAATTTTCTCCCCTCTCGTCCCCCATTAACTTAAGACAGTGTAGGATAAAATGAATCATGAAGCTTCTCAGAGGGAAATGAAAGCCAAAAGATTAAAACCACATATAATTTAACAGAGAAAATTGTTTTGCATATTCATATCTAAAAATCCATACCTCTTGGATGAATTTGTAGTGAAAATCACAATAATGGCTTATTTGTGTCTCAGTACTTGAAAGTATAGAAATTTCATGTGCTAAATTAGCTATAAAAATTATCATGCACGCACAGTCACATCCATCCTTATCTTTCATCCTTTTCCAGTAATCCGTATCCCTGCACCCCTATTTAAATTTTTCGTTTGTTGCCAAACAACTAGCGCACGTAGTTTTTGTTTTCTTTACAGTTCAAAAAATTTTGGTTATTGTAAATCTTTTAGTAATATATTATTTTTGTACAACTTAAATTCAGTTAAAATAATTTTTGTACTTTAATTTGATTGTATTGTATTTAAATGAATTTATTGTTAATGTTTTTGGGCGCTACAATTCCGTCTGTACCATGTAATAAAACACGAGTATGCAAAGAAAATGTAGTACACTTTGAAGAGGTCATGGCAAGTGAAGAAGCACCAGTGGTGTTGTGTTACCAGTAAATGGAACAAGTATTGCAAGAAATATGATGAAATTGTGATGTCCGGTAGCGGGAAACGAACTTGCGTCTCCATAATCACGACGAGGTTACGTTGTCAACCTAACCATGAGAAGGATAAAAGTCTATTGCCTCTCGTACATACATATACCTGTCGTTTCCCGCTACCAGACATCATAATTTCTTAATATTTCTTGCACTTGGATCTTGAGGTGACAAGCGTATCCAAAAAAGAGCGAAGAATTCGAGAAGTTAAGAGGGTATTGTGGCTATTACAATTACATATGTATCTGGTAAAAAGTGACCAGTAGATTCTACACACACACACACACACACACACACACACACACACACACACACACACACACACACACACACACATATACATATATATATATATATATATATATATATATATATATATATATATATATATATATATATATATATATATATATATATATATATATATATATATATATATATATATATATATATATATATATATATATATATATGTGTGTGTGTGTGTGTGTGTGTGTGTGTGTGTTTGTGTGTGTTGTGTGTGTGTGTGTATGTATGTATGTATGTATGTTTGCATGTGACTTGCGGAGCTTGATAAGGAGGCAGTCAGCAGCAAATTTAATTTAAACGGTACGAATTTGCAGTAATTAGTTTCGAACTTTGGTAACTTTTTCTTGAGTGCAAGAAAGAACCTTCAGACGCGAAATGTTCCTGTGTTTTTCTACAGATTAGGAGGCAACTTGGACGTACTTCCTTTTACGCACAAACTGATTTTAAGAAAAAAGTAATATTTAGTTTTCTTTATTATGAATTCTCCACTCTTCCTTATACGTCATTCGTTGTTAAACTTTGCAGCATGAAGTTAATAAGAAAGTGTGATATAAGTAGCCATTTGCGGCTTTCTTCTGACACCTAATAGAGCTAACTCTTCGTGGAAAATATATAAGGTCACAGATATCACTACAATGGTAAAAACTGCATAGTTTGCAGATATAGGATAGCCTATCAGGAACTCATTATTGAACTGCAACGAATATAATTGAACCATAAGTTCAAAGCTTTCAGTACAGTACAGATGAATGAAAGCCATTACTGTAGTTTTGATGTAAATATGAAATAGAATAATGCTTGTTAATTTTCATGTATGGAATATTCATATATATTGCACCCTTATAGTGCGAGTGTAACACACACACTCACGCAACAGCACATTTTTCTCTCTAGTACACAGGGAGGATGTAAAAGAAATAGCATAAATTTATAATAAGAGAGCCAGGTATAAAATTCTAAAGGGATCTGTTGATTGACAGCTGCAAGATGAATGATATGAATCTGATGGAAACTATACTAATAATGAAAAAGAGAGTGAAAGGAGAAATTAGTTGACAAAAATACTTTAATAGATGAATTATGGTTTTGTGAGGTAGAAACTGTTTGAAGTTGTTCAATCTAAAATGAGATGGCATTGAATACAATTACCACTGGACTGTCAATTAGCATGTTTTAAGAATCGTGGTTATCAATATTGGTATTCTTGTAGAATGACAGATCATCATTTTGTAAGGTTCTTAATTCTAACTAATTGGTTCTCCTTTGCGAGAGTGAACTTAGTAAGTCTATAGGTGAGGGATGAATGATGCTCACAGTAAATGAATGAAGTCATTTATGCTATACAAATATATGAATGAGAGAAATTCATTATATTATTAGTCTGCTCTCTTATATGTAAAAGAGGCAAATTCCTTGCATATAAATTTCCAGACTACAAAAAAATAAATTTAAAGGTTGTTTAATGAGTTTCCATATCACTTAATTTTTGCAGTTGATACTTCGTTGATTAGGGATAATGAAGAGAAACGGCAGAGCCTAGTAAAAGAGCTTGAAATGTTTGCAAAAAGAGTAAGTTGAGAGTAAATTTGAGCAATGGTAAGGTAATGAGTATATATGGAAACGTAGAAGGCAGAGGAATGAATGTTAGTTTGATGGTATAAAAATTTAAGCATTAATTTATATAGGTATTTGTAAGTGAATATAATGGATGTATAGGATAGGAGTACAGGTGAAGTAAAATAGGTAACAGGGCATGTGTAAGACAATAGGAGGGCTTAAATTGACAATGGAAACCTAGGTGGGAGTGTAAAATAGGACTGGTAAGCCAGTTGTACTTTATGGAGGTTGATGTGCAAGTTGAATGA